>NC_073640.1:45370000-45457500 GCF_029407905.1 Bubalus kerabau | reverse complement strand
GTGCCCTGAAATGGTTCTGAAATGTTTATTACACCTCTTTACCATGAATAAAAAGTTTCTTTCCCAATGTGAAGTAAAGACCAGCTAAGCAAATCCTGGGTGATTTGCTTTGCAATGTGTTTTGGCTTCATAAGCTTTTCCAGTTTTTCAGGAAATAAAAGAAACCCTATCCATGAAAGTAAGGGAATCAAAACCAGCTTATGATGTGGGAAAACACAGTTTGCATTGTTTATTCCATGCTTTTAAGTGACCAAAAAAAAAAAAAATTTGTAAGATATCATCCAGTAAATGTACATTAACAACAACAATGGAAAAAAACACAGCAACAACAACAGAGGGTGCACCAAGAGTGTTATTTGAAAGGTCATGCCCTGGAATGACGTAGAGAAAATGATTCCATTATAGCACTTTTAAAGTTGGCATGTGGACATTTTAAATCAGGGGCAAGGATTTGCAAGAAAACCAAGCAGGAGTAAGAGAAAGCAAAATGCACGCGCTCCCATTCTTTGCGAAATCACAGTATTTTTCCCTTTTCTGATGCCAGGGCTCATTAATAAAAAAGACGTTTCTTTCATTTCGAAACCTCCTTTCTGCTTTAGGTCAATTCTGAAGATTTTGCTAAAAGGTCCTGATCTTTTAAATTGCTGTTTGTGTTCACGGAGGGAGGCTGACGCTGGGGCTCCTCTAAGCTGTCCTGCGCCCTAACATGCAGACCAGCATCTGGAATCTGGGGTTCAGAGTGTTCTCCACGTGGTGAGGACTTACACATTCCCACTTTGCGAAATCACATTATTCTAATGAGTATGCAAATGAAAGGAAAGCTGTGGGAAATGGCTCTGGATGAGTCGCTTGTCAAAAATGTTTTACCAGGGAGGGGGTGTCAGGAAGGGGCGGGGGAGCCAGGCTCCCTCGTTTGCCGAGTGGCGTTTTCTGGGGGGCTCGCGTTGGGTGGCACATGACCAAGTCTGAAGGAAACACATCTTCATTGATGTGCCTATTGTTACTGGTTCTTATTCATGGTATTTAAACAACTCATGCAGATTTTGACAGCTTTTCCCTTTTCCTATTTACATAGACTTTATATTTCGTTAAAATTTCTGAAGACCAGTGGTCCAGGGAGGTGGGGGAGAGAAGTAAGGTCAAGGTGGGTCTGAGTGTGACATCAGCTGAATCGTCTTAAAGGCTCAGGCCCAGAAAAGACGCTGAAAACATTGGAGACACAATGAGGAACTGTGGCCCTTGGGTACTCTGCTGGGGAATTAAACCACTCTTTAGGCGAGGTAGATACAGAGGGAGTAGAAGCGGATGGAAGAAGGGTTAAAATAAGAAAAAAATAAAATATTTGCTATAAAAAAGAGAAGAAGAAGGTAACTTTCATTTTGTCTAAAATTATGTCTGGCCTATGTGGCCTCGGGCTTTTATTTTCCATAGAATGGATAAGAAGTCCAGTGCTTTGTCCTCATCACCAAGGGCTGGTCTATGAATGCCTGAGGTCTGGCTGTTAATGACCTTACAGCAGTTTACCTGGATCCTTGGTGCACAGACAGACATCTGAACTTATCTCCATGCAGCCCTGTCTGACATGGTGTCTTTTTAGGGCAGACCAAAGTGATCCAGGTCCCTCTGCGAATACAGGGCCTGTCAGACATGTAACAAGGTAGGTTCAAAAATAAAGTTCAGTATGACTCAAAATAAAATAGCAGTCCTGTGAGGGCCGCAGAGTACACCCCCATGGGGGGAGATGGTTTGGAGGTTGCCATGTCAGTCATCCTGGCCTCAGGGCCGAGTGAGGAACTCAAGTCGACTCTGAACCTTTTTAACTGAGGGACGGTTCATGTATGTTGTTAATAAGATGTTAATTTTCCATAGCATGCCATTAGATTACAACACATTTTTTAGGGAAAGATGTTATCTTTATGGAGTTGACTTATTTGCAAACTTAACATAAGCTTTCAAACCCACAGAAAATATGGCAGTGTGTTTATATTTAAAATAGATTTTTAAAAATCCAGTGAGTTACTGTGAATTTACTTACCGCCCAATAATACAGGGATAAAAATAATTTATGCTCCTATTTTAATTAAAAGCAAATCCTTTTTGTCAAGCAACAGGAGCTCAGTCTAGTGGTTAGAACATGCAATAGGAGAGGTGACTCTTTTAGCTTTCTTCTCGGCTAGGCGTGGACTAGTTGCCTAATGGGGGCAGGCTCTTTAATCTCCATCAACAGTTTCCTCAACCCTTATAGACTGCCCTAAATCCACCCAAACCATGCTGTGTGGAGTCACTAACAAAAGACATCCCACACGGCAAAGTCCCAAGGCCCAGCTGAGATGTTGACAGCTGACGTCAAGGATCCAGAGATGGTTTTGGGGTGGAAGGGCTGGCGCCCTAGCCAGCAAGGGGGTGTAGGATTTCCCACATTACCACAAGTTGAAAGTTAGAGAAGCAAACTTGGAAGCTATGTTTGAAGAGTCTGCAGTTGATACTGTTGGCCACCAGAATGCATCCAATGCCCATGGACACAAATATGTAGGAACCTCCTCTTCTTCCCAAGGCTAGCCTGTCTCCCACAGTCAAGAAGAGGAATGAGATCACAAAAGAAAGGAGGTATGGGAAGAGGTCATGATCATAAGAAACGCTGCTGCCCACCATCACACTTGCTCTGTATTCCCTCATCTAGCATTTCGTTATTGAGAATCGATTATATACTTGGTTTGGAGAGAAGCCAGGTTTGTGTGGATTAGAGCAGCTGGGGAAGACTCCATGGCTAAAAGAGAATATTGCTGTGTTTCCAGAGCATGGCAGGACATTCTTTGGGGGCACAAATGAAATATGAGGAGTTATCTCTGTCTTTCAGAGACTACAGCTATGTCCTAGGCAAGGTGGCAGTCCTGGGTGGTAAGTAACAGCATTCACAACTTGTGGTTGAGGGTTGGTTTTCATGAAGGTGATGAGAGTAGACCCTACCTAGCGTTCTACTCTGTCACTTCAGTAGGCGTTAGGTTGGAATTGGCTGGTGTGGATTGGTGCAAAGAGCACTGGACTTGGAGTCAGAGGACTGGGTTTGCACTTTGAATCGTCTGTATACTTACTCTATGATCTTGGAACAAGCTCTTCATTGACACAGTGTCTGCAGCTAGGAGATGTTGAAGTTGAGATGAGATGTACGAGAACATGCTTTGTAAACTATAAAGCACAGTGCATGGGTATAGTAACTTACTTTGCTCTCTAACTTGTCACTTGCACCCACTTCTTTGTAATCCCTACAAAGAAGAAATTTCATGTCTCTCCTGGGATTTAATACAGAGGTACTGTCAATAAACAAACATTGGTCAGTGGGCAGTAGGTGGATGGATGAATTTATATTGGCTGCTTCCAAAGGTGTCTGAGACCCTCATAACAATAGTGCCTTAAAAGGTCACTTAAGGAGCAGAAAATCATTTGGTTGGAGGCATACGTCTCTTTTCTTTTCCTATAGTAGTGAACATGTCTCTACCATTCTGGTTTCTGTCAAATGCAGGGGTGAAACAGCAAGGGAAAAGAGGAAGAGGCTCATTGCCTGGTTCCCTCAGGGGGCATTTTGCTACCTTAATGTCTTTTTCTTGTGTAATGGTTCTGAAAGCTGTCCTGTTTCTTCCCCTCCCCCACCAAAGCCCAACAAATATGGTGAATTTGGCAGAAAGTTCCCATTAAGCCATGCATGTGTTGGGCCCCATAGAGGTCACAGGTTAACAGAGCAGGAGTATGACAGTTCTTACTTGAGGAACTAATTAAAAATGACCAAGAATTTAACTTTGGGTCTCACAGTGTGACAGAGTTCAGGACACAAGATTTGAGTTTAGACCTGCCTGCATTTGAATTTTTACTCTTTGAAACTTTGATAAGTAGCCTAACTTTTCTGAGCCTCTTTGTTGGTAAAATAGGTAGGAGTAGTATCTCCCTAATATTGTTACAAACATTTAAGCATGTGAATGTTTATTATTATTATGCAGCATGCACCCAAAACATTCAGAAATGGGGGAGGTTGCTATGGGTTGGAAGAGTTAGGAAAAATACTGTGGCAAAGGAAAAGAAATTGCACCATGAGGCTTCCAGTCTATTTCAGAGAAGCAGAGAATGATCCTGGTCAGTGGGGAAAAAAATATATTCTTGCTGCCACAGGAGTCAGGGAGGCTGTTTGAGAAGCAAGGGAGAGAATAGACAGAGAAGCCAGGCACCTTGATTCCCAGGACACCAGGTTGAAACCCCTGGGGGGAGAAAAAAAAAAAACCCAAGGTGAGAAGAAATTCAGCAACCAGATAGTAACTGAAAATTAAGAGTAGGGGGTAGTGGAGTCAGGGTGGGGAACATTTGTTCTGTCTATTCACTCATTCAACAAAAAATGAGTGGGTGGATCATCTTTTCTGCACCCTAGGTATATAGTTAAAAAAAAACAAACACCCTTCTAGAGCTCAGATTCAGTAGGAAGGAGATGGAATATAAATAACATGATAGATGATTCTAAGTGTTGGAGCAAGGGACCTATGGAGTGTTGGTGGAAAGAGGGTTGATTGAAATCTGGTGGTATAGGAAAGCTTCACACTGAAGGTGACATTTGAGCAAAGACTCAAACTGGGTGACTTTGGGACACCAATTAAGAGGCTAACACAAGAATACAGGTGAGTAAGAATGATGGTTTAGGTCACAGTGGCTGCTACTAAGCTCTGTGGAGCTGCTGAAAGACCAAGAAGTCTTGCTTATAGGCTGGGTGAGAGAGAAAAAGAACAGTTGGAGTGGTTCCAAATTTGGGGACTGGGTAAATACTGAAGCTTCAGTTGACTGTGGTATGCAAATTTGTGCAGAAGTACGTTGGATGAGAAAGGAAAATTAGGAATCAGTCTGGGACACATTAAGTGTGTGCATGCACATTAAATGTCTGAGTGGCATCCCAGGTGAGTGGTTGATATATGATTTGGAAGTTCAAGGGAGAGGTCGTGGCTGGAGTTATAAATTTGTTGAGTTATTATCAGCATATAGATGAAATTTAAACTGTGGAACTAGATGTACTTATGAATGGAGTAAATATGTAGAAATGAGAAAAAGTGTCCAAGGACTGAACTCTGAAGCACCTTCTCCACTGAGGTTGAAAAATGAGAAGGATTCAACAAAGGAGGTGGAAAAGTCACAACCAATGATGTAGGAAGTAAACCAGAAGTGTTGTGTTTTGGAAGCCAAATGAAGGAAGTTTTATAATGAAGAGGATTAGGGTTAGTTGTACCAAATACAACAGATATGTCAAATGCATAAGTGTTGAGAGTTTACTTTTCTAGCAACATGGAGATTATTGGTGACTTTGAGTCTACTGAGATTGGTTTACATATATCTATAGAGCATTTTGGGGAGTTAGGTCCAAAAGATCTGAGTTTTGGACCCAGGTTCACTCTATTCTTTTTTGTGTGACTTTGGGAAAGCTACTTGATCTGTCTAGACCTTGTTTGTTTTTCCTTTCATCTGTAAATGTGAGCTGATATTAAATACTGTTTATCCCTATCTCAGATTTCTATAATCTAGGGTCAGTCTACCTCTTAAGATATAATCAGAGTGACTATTACTGATTTGAATAATCTATGGAAGTCTTTTTATACAGTTCACGAGGTTCTCACAGCAAGTATAGTGGGGTGGTTTGCCACTCCCTCTTCCAGTGGATCACGCTTTATCAGAACCCTTCACTATGGCCCACCAGTCTTGGGTGGCCCTAAATGGCATGGCTTATAGCTCCTTTGCCATGACAAGGCTGTGATCCACGAAGGGGCTTTACTTGGCCAACAAAGCAGAGAATTTACTCTGCCAACAAATGTCCATATAGTAAAGGCTATGGTCTTCCCAGTGGTCATTTATATGGTTGTGAGAGTTGGATCATAAAGAAGCCAGAGTGCCAAAGAATTGATTCATTCAAACTGTGGTGCTGGAAAAGACTCCTGAGAGACCTTTGGAGATCAAATCAGTCAATTTTAAAGGAATCAACCCTGAATACTCAATGGAAGGACTGATGCTTAAGCTGAAGTTCCAGGATTTTGGTCACCTGATTCGAACCACTGACTCATTGAAAAAGTCCCTGATGCTGAGAAAGATTGAGGGTAGAAGGAGAAGATGGCATCAGAGGATGAGAAGGCTGGATGGCATCACAGATGCAATGGACTTGAACTTGGGCAAACTTTGGGAGATGATGAAGGACAGGGAGGCCTGTTGTGCTGCAGTCCATGGGGTCGCAAAGAGTCAGACATAACTGGGCAACTCAACAACAACAACAGTGGAAAGCTCAGAGTGCCTCTAAGCTGTCTGTAGAGTGTATTGTTATGTTATCATAAGCACAGGTGGCTCCAAGTTTCTACCTCAAGATTCCATGCTGCTGTCTTCCGGGGTTAATTTAGATGTAGACTTATCTGTTTCTTTAATTGTTTTCCTCATGCAAAACTTACAAAATAAAACACAAAACACAATGAGATAAAAACATAAGAGGAGAAATAGAGGATATTAATATCATACAGGATATTGCATCATAGCAATGCAAAAAAGCTTAAATGTATTATATATTATTTTTCTTAAGAAACTTCCAGTCACTCCATTCAACTTGGCTATCTTCTCTGTTCTTTGCTCTTTTCTTTCAGGAACAAACACCCTTTGTATTAATCAAGTTAGGCTAGGATATTCTGTAATAACAAATAACTCTAAAACATCAGGGATTAAGTCAACAAAAGTGCTCACACATGCAATTCCACTAATAGGTCTTCAAGATGACCTTCCTTCAAGATGACCTTCCTTCAAGATGACCTTCCTCAAGATGACCTTCCTCTTCAAGATGACTCAGCAATCCAGGCTTCACTTTCTCAGCACGGGGTCTCCCTAGTTTTTGTAATGGGAGAGGGAGGGTGCAGCAACCAAATCTTGTATCCTAAAGATGGCTGTTACTTTTGCTCCCACCTAATTGGTGTTAACTATAAGGCCACTTCACTTTCAAGGGGGCTGGAAAATGAAGGGGACGTATGGATTATTGGGCTGATATTGCTGTTTCTGCCACATTTCTTCATAATCCTCTCATTTTCATATGCAGAGCGATTCATTT
Organism: Bubalus kerabau; assembly: GCF_029407905.1. Classification (NCBI taxonomy): domain Eukaryota; kingdom Metazoa; phylum Chordata; class Mammalia; order Artiodactyla; family Bovidae; genus Bubalus; species Bubalus kerabau. The sequence goes on along the minus strand of NC_073640.1, from coordinate 45,450,398 downwards.
TCCCCAAATTTAGTTTCTAATGTCTTTCTTCAGGCTTTAAACAAAACAACATCCTTCTGAGCTCTCTCTAGGATGGAGGAAGACGCAAGAGACAGAGTGAGCTAGTTCTTTAGATGAATTATAATGACCAATGGCCCCTTGAAGATTATAAAGCATCACAATCAGAGAAAACATATCTGTAGCACTTATTCAGTACCAAGGCTTCACAGGTATTGATGTAATTCATCTTCACAAAAACCCATGAGTCGGGCACCATCACTTGCTCCACATTGCAGATTACAAAACTGAGGTGTAGAGAAATTAATTTTGCCAAGATCATACTGGTACTAAGTGTCAGAGCTGGGACTCACATGCAAGTTGTCTGACCCCAGAATCCGTACTCTTGATCATTAGACTATATTGGCTCTCTGCAGAGTTGAGCACTACACAAATGTGCCTCTTCCCATCCCTCACAAAGCATATGTACCACAGTTCTAAGGCTGGAAACATCCAGACTGTAGCAGCAAGATCCTGGGCAATAAGCCCTACTAATAGGGTTCTCTGCTTTTATGCTTTTGCAGGGAATGGTGCTGCTGCAGAGAAGGTGCTCTGGAAAGTGGGTTGTTATGATCGATATTATAGTGTTCACAATATCTGCTTCTTTCCTATCTCTGGCATGTAGAGAATGATGCTTCCTCATCCTTGAAGTTAAGAAGGACCATGTGGTTCATTCTGACCAAAAAAAAAAAGTGTTAATTCTGGTGAAAGCATTTAAGAACTAACCCTTGCTAGAACATGCTCTCTTCCTCAGTGATTAAGAAAGCACTTAGTTCTATGGAGGTAACATCAGATTGAAGCAGGCTGTCTTGCACTACCTTCAGGAGGGCACCTGTCTCCAAGGGCTCCCTGGGCCTATGGTGGCATTGCAAGAGAAAGAAAGAAAATTTCATTTTACTCTTCTGAGGTTCAGAGCTCTTATGTTACTGAAGCAAAACTCAAATTACCCTGACTGATACATGCAGTATTTTAAAATGTGTATCGGGATAGATTTTGAGGTGGGTTGGATAAGAAGAAGGGAAAATAGGATGAAGATTTTGTTGTCACTTAATCTGTCTCTTTCCTGGGCATTTAGAGGCATAAATTACTGTTGTCTTAGCAATTGGGTCATTTCCTCTAGGAACCGTTTCCACTCTGTCCTAGAGGCTTCTCAGGGGCAGCACAGGAGAGAAGCCGGGCATCTGAGGTTATACAGGGTCTTAGAATTCCTACGACATTCCTCTCTGAACGCTTAACGTCCTGCCTCTTGGGAAGGGCTTAAAGATCACGTGTGAAAGCTCATTTCTTGCCTCGGAGGCAATATTTTCCTGGTAGGTCATGGAAATTGAAGTTGTCAGTAAAATGTATCCATTTCATTTTTTAGAGCTTTTCTGGAGAATGGTATACTATGCTAAGTCACTTCAGTCGTGGCCGGCTCTGTGCGACCCGATAGACGGCAGCCCACCAGGCTCCCCCGTCCCTGGGATTCTCCAGGCAAGAACACTAGAGTGGGTTGCCATTTCCTTCTCCAGTGCATGAAAGTGAAAAGTGAAAGTGAAGTCGCTCAGTCGTGTCTGACTCTTAGCGACCCCATGGACTGCAGCCTACCAGGTTCCTCCATCCATGGAATTTTCCAGGCAAGAGTACTGGAGTGGGGTGCCATTGCCTTCTCCGGGAGAATGGTAACACAGAGTCATTCTTGAGATGCCTCTTATCTCCCATGCTTTTCCCAGTCTTTCAACAGCCACTTCACAGGGCACCACAGGCACCAGGAATGATGATCCCCAAACCTCAGAGATTTGCGTTGCTTCAAGTAGTTTAACACGGACTTCATGTAAGATAGAAGCAGAGCTCTCACACACATCTGAAATGGCTTCAGTTCTCTCCTTATTGCTAGATCAGCTTCAGGGTTTGATTTGTAATGTTGGGGAAATCCAGAGTCAGAGGGACCCTTGTGAAGATTAGGAGCATTTTCGTGCAAGAGAGGGAAATGAGTCATCTCTGATATTCCCATTGTCTTCCTAGTTACACTCTCCAAGGCCCTCCTCTTCCCTCCCAGTAATGTCCATAGTTTATGATTATGGCTCAAAACTCATATTCTAGAAGCCAAACAATCTCTCCCTTTCTCCCCCTAAGAAAACAGCCTTCGGAAGGAAGGGCTGAGTTGCTGCGTGGAGTCCTTTCCTTACACACAAAGCATTTGTTCTTTTAAAGGAACCAATATGTTTGTGTAACTGACGTGAAACAAGCTTGACTCCAAAAAGATTTAGCTTAATATCTGCCTATGCATTCCGGGGGCCGGCCGTCCACGGGATGTGCATTAAAGGCCCTGGCGGTGGCACAGCTCGTCACGTATGATATTGGGCACGCAAATGTGACGTGATGCCCATGTACTCTTGAGGGTAATTCGATGTGCCAGCCAGCTCGATGGGCAGAGAAGCTATAAACATAGTTGTCACAAGCAAGAAAGAGCGCCGGGTCGAAGGCAGGCTGGAGAAGCAGGCAGCATTGGAACCTGTCTCCGAGCCCTAATGAAAGTGTTAATTAGTGTATTACAGAATTTACCGGGAAAACAGCCTCTCTGCCAGGCCCCTCGGTGACATGCTCTTCATTAACCACTTCTTTCTCTGGCCCTCGCTTCTCCAGCCTCCTTTCCCCATCAAGGCACATCTGGGGAGGGGGGAGACAGACGGAATTACACTACAAAGGGAGGCTTTTGGGGGGCTTTGCTAAAAAGAGAAAGCCAATAGGGCACACAACTGTCTGATGTTTATAGGAATAAGTACACATTTAATCTACATAATCATTAATCTTTCTTTATGTAAAAATGATTAGTAAATAGGGTTTTTAAGCAACTGTTTAGTTTACACATTGGCATCATAGATTAACTTATTTCTAAAACACTTGATTTTATCACTCTGCCTAATGATTTGTCACATGATTTATTGGGTAATATGATAAATCATGTGCAATTTATTGTTTATCCTATAAAGAGTGCAACAATTCGTTAAACAGTGATGAAACCCAGCCGTCATGCAGGGAAGCCCACCTTGGTCTCTGCTGCAGTCAGTGGGGCAAGCATTTCCCCCAGGATGGGGTGACCCTTTCTGTGCCCAGGCTCATAGCATGGGGCAGTTAGACTGCGTTTAAATTAAATAGTTTTAGAAAATAATGGTGCAGTCATAATCTTATACTCTAGCCATATTTATTTTATATGGAAAAATAAAGTCTAAAGCCTGATGGGTGTTAAATCCATGGATTTATTCGTGACAATAAATGTGGCATTCTTTGTTACGAAGGCATTAAACTTAATGGCAATGTTTCATGATACTGCATGGCAGTTGTGTTTCTCTGTCCCTGGCTACATTTCAGGCCAAAGCACCCACTGAAAGGTTTTCTGGAACATTTCTGGGTGCTCCCTAAGCTTGAAGGACTTCTTGGTGCATGAGGGCTGAGGACAGAGCCAGTACCAAGGTCTAACGTGGGGTCCTGAGTACTGATCTTAAGCCTCCTCCCAGGGACCTGGTGTCAAGAGAGCTGACCACCCCTCTCATTTTGTGGGGAGAGACCCGGGAATACCCAGCTCTCCCCTGGCATTCTACCCTCCTGTCTCTTAGTTCTTTGCTGTCCTTCCTTTCCGTAGAAGTGTGTTTTGCCTGTCCTGCTACCCAGCTGCCTTCTTCTGGTGAAAGAATCTAATTCTCATTCCTTCACTCTCAGCACCAGTGACCTCCCCAGCTCTCCTGTGACTATGTGTATATGTCACCTTAAACCTCAATGGTCAGAGTAGGACATCATCCACTCACCATTTAGATTGTGTGGGTTTGAGCACAGGACCCAAGCGAGGCCAAGCAGAGCTGGAATTAATAGAAATAGCCTGAGGAAAGTGCCCAATTGTAGAAGTAAGGGGAACTGCTGGTGGCTACCTTGTCTTCCAAAAGCACAGAGAAAGTGCCCCCTGAGAGTGAAGCCAGCACAGGTAATGCCTGGGGAGACCCAACCCTGTGTTACATGTTAAGTATATTACATGTTAAGTAGTATATGACCTTGTATGAGCCCCTGGATCCAGCCCTACCAGAAACAACTTTCCCCTAGGACTTACTTGTTCTTGTGTTCTTTTTTGTTCAAGCCAATTTGGCAGAGATTTTCAATTAAAAATTTCTTTTAAATAAATATACTAGCCCTACCATAAGACTGAGTCCATATTTTTTCATCAGGAAAGCATATTATAGGGAGAAGGGACATTTCACTCTCTAATTTCCTTTCACCATCTCTAACAACAGATCACACACTGTGATTTTCTGAGCACAGCTTTGGCAGAGGTGCCCTGAGACTCTCACCTCACCCAGAATAGTCCCGCCTTGACTTGTTTGACATACTGGACCTCTACGTCAAATTTCACTTTTAAAATAAGTTCAATGATTATAAATCGAAGTATGTGGCACTTATCCAGAATGTGCATGCTTAATTGTGCAGTAGTATCTGACACTTTGCAACCCCATGGACTGTAGCACACCAATCTCCCTTGTCCATGAGATTCTCTAGGCAAGAGTACTGGAGTGAGTTGCCATTTCCTCCTCCAGGGGCTCTTCCTGACCTAGGGATCAAACCATCTTTTCTGTCTCCTTGCATTGGCAGGTGGGTACTTTACCACTGAGCCACCTGGGACAACTGGATAACCACATGCAAAAGAATAAAGTCGGAGACTTCCCTGGTGGGCCAGTGGTCAAGACTCTGTGCTTCCACTGAAGGAGATGTAAGTTCTATTCCTGTTCAGGGAACTAAGATCCCTCATGCCAAGCCACACAGCCAAAAAAAGGAAAAAAGAATAAAGTTGATCTCTTTCCTCACAATATACATGTAAGCTCCTGCAAAAAAATGTACATTGTGCCTTGTGTATGGCAGATAGTACCAAGCATGACACATTTTTACTTGGAAGGTTCTCAATAAACATAGACTAATTCTTTGAATAATCAGAGGGAAATGAATCAATCAGAGTGTGAATGACACTTTTATTAAGTTGTCGAGAGGCTAAGCAGACCTTTGATAAAGGTTGTGTATTTTCAATGCCCAGGCTATATGGTAGATTAAAGATGGCTAAAAATTCTTTGCTATTCCTCCATTGAAAGCTAGAGTCTAATTTCCTTTTCCTGAGTCTGGGATGGCCTTAGTGAGATAACCTTTCCTTTTCATCAAAATATTGTGGCAGAAAGGATATTCTAGCCCTTCATCATTAGGTCCTGAGAGCACTGTAGCTCCTGCCTCATCTGTTTATAACATTTACCCTGGAGGAAGCCCGTCTACATGGAGGAAGCCCTCATATTCTGAGACCGCCATGCTGTGAGGAAGCCCAACTTCCTGTGTAGGGAGGCCGTAGGAGGTGCTGGCCAGTCTCCAGTCATTCTGGCCCAGGCACCAGTCACATGAGAGAAGAAGCCATTGGATGACTCTAGCCCTATCATCTGACTGTAACCACAGAAGAAACTGGGACCAGGAACTGTCTGGTTAAGAAATAGGGGAGATAATGATATATCTCTGTTTGGTTCAGTGTGGTTTGCTGTATAGCAATAGACAATGAGAACTGGGAAGAAGCTCCTTTATCACACACACATGCAACATATGTGATTCTCTAGTGTTTTAGGGACTTTGAGTTATGTGATCTCTCATGTTCCTTTAACCTCCAAAACACAATGGCCCCATTGATCCTGAGAGATGAGCATTTCTCTTCCCAGTCTGGCCCACATCCTGTTTGAGAGCTCCTGGTGTGACAGAAGAACTGTGACTCTGAGTGAGAGCACCTGTGTTCTGCCCTTTTTCTGCCAGGAAGGAACTGGCATCTTTGGAGGAGCAGTTTTCCTCCCTTCCTGTGGTCTTGGCTCCTAGCACTCAGTTTATGTGTCTTGTACTCAAGAAGCCCTCATAGACCTTCCGCACAGTAGGAAGCCTGTCTCTCCTCTTCCATCCACCTGCTACCACATCTCATTGTCCAGTTTTCACCAGAACACTGAATCCAGGATGGCCTTACTGATTTGCTTGATCAGTTTTCTTTGGTCTTCCATAGGGCAAAGTGAAACCGTTAGTCTCTCAGTCGTGTCTGACTCTTTGCAACCCCATGGACTATATAGCCTGCCAGGCTCCTCTGTCCAGGGAATTCTCCAGACAAAAGTACTGCAGCAGGTTGCCATGTACTTCTCCAGGGGATCTTCCTGACCCAGGAATAGAACCCAGGTAGATTCTTTACCATGTTAGCCACCTGGGAAGCCTCAGAATGGTAACACAAGGACAACAGAGACCTTGGTCTGCACTCCACGGATACGGTTGAATATGCGTAATGTTACAATGAATGGACAGGTCCCATTCCAAAGCTATACAGTGTCTATGGTACCTTCAGCTAGGGCAGTCCGTGATCTTAGGATCTGAAGACTAAAGAGCCCTGGACAGGCCAGGAACAAGGATATTATGTAGCTTACAAGGCATTAAAGCAGCGAACCCTACCTAAAAGCACCTCTTCAGGGGATGCCCAGAAGACCTCAGGGCTCCCCCAAAGAGCTCAGCTAGCTGAATCATAGTGGCGAGTCACTGGCCAGTTCTGGGTCCTCCCACCCCTGAGGAGCTTGTAAGTTTGGCAATGTGTTTATCTCTCTTAATCCCTCATAAAATACTATTTGCCAATAATGTCACCCTGTAATTACATTTGCTGAACTCGCTCTGCCTGTGTGTATGCTCTTTTTTCATTATGTAGCTTCAACCTTTATAATGTTACCAATTGACACCATAATTAGTATAGTTTACTGCAGCACTGATTATGAGGGGCTCCTTGTCAATCAGCCTCTGTTTGCTTCTGTCGGAGGAGCCATTATTTCTTTACCTCTAAAAGTCTTGGTTAATTTGCAGGGCACATAGGTGCAAGGCAGTGTGTGAGAGAAAGGAGCGCTCCCAGGGCCAACTTGCCCTTGACCACCCAACTCTTAAGTGGTCACTTTGCTTCCAGCCTTATGATATGTGGCCCTTGGCCAGAGCTCTGGGAGGAGGAGAAGCCCTTTGGGCCTGTGTGGAGGGCCAGGGCACTGAGTGCCGCTCTAGCCTCTTCCCCTGGGGCCCCATGGCTCAGGCTCTCTGGGGCTCCTTCCCCCACCCAGCACTCCCTTGCCCTACCTGCCTCCAGGGGCTTCAAAGAGCTAACAGATGTGGAAGAGCTTTTGAAATAAGCGTGCCATATAAATTCAAGGTGTTTGGGAATGGTTTTCTCATAAACCTGCCAACACTATCTTTTTGGAAAAGACAGAAGTCACAAATCCACTCTCATTTTAATTTACCTTGGTATTTCCTCAGCAGATGGCTAAAGAGCTGCTTGTTGTGTGTCTTCTGTTCCAGCACCTAGAAGCTAGCGCCTTGCTTGGCAACCCCAAGGACCAGGCCTCCCTGAAGGCATGGGTCCACTTTCCTGTGATGCCCTCAGAGTTCCTGTTGGGAGGAAGGCAAGCACCCCTCCCTTCCCCCAAGATCCCAGTGCCCTTCCCAGACCTGTCTAGCTGCCCTCCCCTGGGGCTTCTCTGAAAGCCAGATACCTCTCCTTGTGTGACCTTATGGAGAGCACGCCCAGGCATGACCTGCCTGACTTCCGGAGGCAGGAAGAAGCCCATCTCTGAGGTTCCTGGACTCTGTGTCCCACGGCATGTAAGGCAGCTCACTACCATCATTGCCGCCTACTGCATATCCCTCTGCCACACCCAGGCCCTAAGTCTGGGCTTGGAGCTGGAGAAGAGTGAGGAAATCCAGCATCAGCTGAAGCTCAAGCCTTATTCTCCAATACAGCTCAAGCAGCTGTGACGGTTAAGCATCTCTCTCTCTCTCTGCTTTCTGACTCTTGTTTATCACTTCCTTCAAAACTGGAGATGGCAAATGGCTAAAGGTGAAAGTAACTTAGACTTTCCACTTTGGCTCAGCCTCTTCATTGTTTCTATAGCTATTTCTCTGCTCTTCCCCAGTAGTATACTGGACATCTATCGACCTGGGGGAGTTCATTTTTCAGTGTCACATCTTTTGGCCTTTTTGTACTGTTCATGGGGTTCTCAAGGCAAGAATACTGAAGTGGTTTGCTGTTACCTTCTCCAGCGGACCATGTTTTGTCAGGCATTATCCAACCAGTCCATCCTAAAGGAGATCAGTCCTGGGTGTTCATTGGAAGGACTGATGCTAAAGCTGAAACTCCAATACTTTGGCCACCTCATGTGAAGAGTTGACTCATTGGAAAAGACCCTGATGCTGGGAGGGACTGGGGGCAGGAGAGAAGGGGATGACAGAGGATGAGATGGCTGGATGGCATCACTGACTCGATGGACATGAGTTTGAATGAACTCCGGGAGTTGGTGATAGACAGGGAGGCCTGGAGCGCTGTGATTCATGGGCTCCCAAAGAATCGGACACGACTGAGTGGCTGAAATGAACTGAACCGAACTGAAGTAGCAGGGACATGCTTTTCAGCTGCTCCACATAGCTGGATGAGAAGCCTGGTTCCCTGGTTGCCTATTGCTGGTCCTTGTTGAGCATGTAGGTCCATATAGTCAAAGCTATGTTTTTTTCTAGTAGTCATGTTTGGATGTGAGAGGTGGACCAAAAAGAAGGTTGAGTGCCGAAGAACTGATACTTTCAAACTGTGGTGCTGAAGAAGACTCTTGAGAGTCCCTTGGACTCCAAGGAGATCAAACCAGTCAATCCGAAAGGAAATAAACCCTGAATATTCACTGGCAGGACTGATGCTGAAGCTGAAACTCCAATACTTTGGCCACCTGATGCTAAAAGCCGACTCACTGGAAAAGACCCTGATGCTAGGAAAGACTGAATGGCAAGAGGAGAATGGGGTGACGGAGGATGGAAGACTGGATAGCATCCCTGACTCAGCAGACTTGAATCTGAGCAAAATCAGGGAGACAGTTGAAGGACAGGGAAACCTGGCATGCTGCAGTTCATGGGGTTGCAGAGAATCAGACATGACTTAACGACTGAACAGCAGCAACAAGAGGTAACATTCTTGAAGACAGTTCTCCTACCGGTGTACTGCCAGCTTCCATGGAGCAAGAAGCTCCATGCTCCACATGTAGCCCCTTTCATTCCAGAATACCCGACTTGCTTCTCAAACCAGCCTCCCCGTATCTTTCATCTGTAGTCCCCATTTTGCTCTTGGCTGTGACACAGAGCACAGCTGTTTCTCTGTTTCTCTAGAATCCTTTTTTTCCCTCTTTAGCTCATGTCTCTCTCCCAGGATACCTGAGGTACAAACTCCACGGGTCGGCCTTTCACACTTGCCACAGCAGCAGCCGATAAATCAGCCTGCCTTCTGGAAACGTGTGGCAGCCCTTGTTTTCCAGGGTCTAGCCTTTCTTTTCTATTCTTCTGATGACCTAACACACACCTATCTCCAGAGCTTGTTTTCTGGGTGTTAAATACCTACTGAGCACCAACTGTGCTCTAACGGTGGGGAAGCACATGAGGTCATCCATGCTCCATCTGGGACCTGCAGTCTGGTCTGTAGAGACCTGTTCTAACTTCAGAAGTGGAGATCAGGGGTGGGATGGGGGTCACAGGAGCTGAGTGTCAGTTTTCCCTGCTTGTACCCAGGGTGATACTATGGACTTCCAACCACACGCCAGTTCTTTTTCTTCCTGGTCATAAAATTCTGTCCATTTCCTTTCCTGGCATCTTCTCTCCCCAGCACTGCTTCTTGGAGCTGAAACTTCTCCCTCTGAAGAGTCCAGACTCCCCCTTAGCATGTCTGTCTTCCTCACCACCCTCCTTAACTCTGCTTTCTTTCCAAAGCACCCCACTGCTCAGTTTGGGAACTTGGAGGCACAGGGGTCTTAGCAGGTGAGCCCACCTTCTAATAGAGATGGAGAAAGGCATTTTGTAAACATCAGAGCAGATTCAGGCTCCCAGCGGATGCGCATGTAATGTGGCTTATGCTAGATTACTCTTGCTTAAGTTAGAGTCTGTGATTTAGCATTCCTGTTTAGCTGCCGAATTCCACGGAGGATATTGCTGGATCCCAAATCTTTTGTCAGTGTAATTGAGCATAACGTCTTTTCAGGTTTGTATTTCAAAAGATGCATTATCTCCTCTCATCCATTTGTTCTATTTGAGCTATTCAAAACTTTTAGCGTGCCCCATCCCTCGGAAGGAATTTGAGTTTTAGGCTGATAATTTATGTTTATGCTGAGAATGCGATTTCCTTTCTGCACCCAGAATGATTAATAGACTTCTCTCTGTAAATTAGTGTGGGAAAAGATATAGGTAAATCGCTAACTGGACTGAGAATTTCACTTCATTCCAATGATTTCTTCAAGCTCATTCTTATTCATGCTCCATAGATGCATGATTTTTTCTGGACCTCATGCCCTTTGATCACATAAAAGTCCTCACCCTTGTTCCCCACCTCCTGACAACCCTCCTTTAGGAGTGAGGATCGGCCAAACACTCCTTCCCCCAGCAAAATCCAGCCTGCTGTCTCTTTTCATGTAGTCCTATGAGTGAAGAACAGTTTTTAAATGTTTTAAAAGGTTTAAAAACTCAAAAGGAGAACAGTATGTTGTGACACCTGAAAATTATGTGACATTCAAATTTTACTGTCCCTAAATAAAGTTTTGTTGGAACACAGTGGCGCTCATTCATCTACGTGTTGTCTAGCTGATTTCACACCAGCATGGCAGAGCTGAGTAGTTTCCACAGAGACCTTATGGCTGGCAAAACCTAAAATATTTACTATCTGGCCATTTGCAGGAAATATTCGCCAACTATTGCATTAGAGAAAGAATGAGAGTTTGCTTGTGCCTCAGGTTGACATTTGGACTTTTGGCTGCCTGGCTGTGTTCGCTTGTCTGTTAGTGATCACATCTTAATTTCCCTTGGAGAACTCTCCCTCTGTCCTCTCAGCCCCTGTGTTTGAATGGTTCCACCCTCCTTTAAACTGGCCCCACTACAGGACTTAAGCTGGAGCCAGTAACCTCAGCAGATTCCCCCAAGAGAGACTGATTGGTTCAAGATGGTTACTTGAGTCAACTGGACCAGAAGGATCTGTGTCAGGGCAGACGTTCTTTCTTTGCAATGTGAATCATGGCATGCAGAGTGGAAGCAACTACAGGCATCTTGTGATAATGAGAGACTTGATAAGAGAGTTAGGTCTAGTGGCTTTATTTCAGTCCCAAAGCAAATCAGACCTGATGTCCCTATCACTTGTCTGGTTGAGTCCGTGAATTTTTGCTTAAATCTGTGTTTCTGTATCTAGTGCACTGTGTTTGTGTCATATGTGACCCTCACAATCAAGGCCTGGCTCACATCATTCTGCTGATCATGGGTTGGGAATGGGCTGACCCAAGGGACCCCCATCAGTGGACCAGACACATGCTTCCATTAACCAAGATTTGAGTTGATCTCAAGACAAAACCTCAGGTGGACTGTGCATGCCTTTCCAGAAGTGATGGGGATGTACCTCTGGACCACAGCATGGTCTGCAATGGTGAGAGAGTGTGAGCGACTGAGTTGCTGGGGCAGAGGTGCCCTTCCCAGCACCATCTGAGCACTAACTGTCTCAGAGAATGGCCTTGGAAGGTACTGACTGTGTTTCTGGCCGAGAAACATGTGGTGGAGTGGAAAGGCCAGGGCCAGGGGCCTGGCTTTGAGTGCAGCCTTGACACTTTATGGGCTACAAGGTCCTGAACACATTGTTGAGTCTCCGTGGAACTTGGGGCTGTCCTCATTGGGAGTCCTAATAACACCTGTCTTCCCTTGAGTGTTGTAAAAAATAATCCAGATGAACACAGTGTAAAAACTGTAGGGCAATGAATGAACATTTCTGATACACAAAACCAAGTCCTGCTCAGTCTACTATAGGACTTGAAGGGAAGGAAAGGAGGGCACAGGTGTGGATGGAAGTCCTCATCTCAACATGCTGTGGAAGTAGAGGAAGCATGCTGAGAGAGGAAGAAGTTGATTAGGGAGGTTGGGTGGTTTATCTGAGCTCTCACAGCTGAGACAACACCAAGTCTTCAAAGTCTTAGTTCATGCATTTGCAGTAAATTTTCCTTCACAAAACTAAGATCATGGCATCTGGTCCCATCATTTCATGGCAAATAGATGGGGAAACAATGGAAACAGTGACAGACTTTATTTTCTTGGGTTTCAAAATCACTACAGATGGTGACTGCAGCCATGAAATTAAAAGACGCTTGCTCCTTGGAAGAAAAGCTATGACCAACCTAGACAGCATATGAAAAAGCAGAGACATTGCTTTGCCAACAAAGGTCTGTCTAGTCAAAGTTATGGTATTTCCAGTAGTCATGTATGGATATGAGAGTATGACCACAAAGAAAGCTGAGTGCTGAAGAATTGATGCTTTTGAACTATGGTGTTGGAGGAGACTCTTGAGAGTCCTTCTTGGACTTCAAGGAGATCAAACCAGCCAATCCTAAGGGAAATCAGTCCTGAATATTCATTGGAAGGACTGATGCTGAAGCTGAAACTACTATACATTGGCCACTTAATGAGAAGAACTGACTCATTGGAAAAGACCCTGATGCTGGGAAAGATTGAAGGCAGGCGGAGAAGGGGATGACAGAGGATGAGATGGTTGGATGGCATCACTGACTCGATGGACATGAGTTTGAGCAAGCTCTGGGAGTAGGTGATGGACAGGGAGGCCTGGTGTGCTGCAGTCTATGGGGTCATGAAGAATCAGACACGACTGAGTGACTGAACTGAATTGACTGACTGCCTTCAGAAACAAAGTCTGGAAGAAGTCAAAACAGCCTGTGATTGCTCTTCCCATTCTAGACCAGTTGTCAGCATGACACATATGTGGACTGACAATTCTAACAGTATGTCCTGGCCCAGCCCCATCTGTCTGCCCACCCACAGTGCCCAGAGAGGCGGCTGTCTCTGGCAGGGTACAGTCTGCAGCAAAGATGGGGGTGGGGTTCTCCTGGGTACCCTCCATGTTTCAGACAACTCTGGGGTTTCATGGACAATTAAACGGGTTCAGAAAACAGCATGTGGTGGCTTGAGGTTTAAAAGAATTCAGGCATATGGACTCAATTTCCTCTGTAGCACGAATGTGTTTAAACATCGAGGAAGAAATGCCTGGGATAGATGGATTTCAAGTGTCTGAAATCTCTAGCACCCAGACTTGCCTCTCTGTGATGGCCCTTTTCTTTTACATGGGATATACTCTATGTTTTTGGTTGCCTCAAAAAGGCCTATTCAGCATGATGCCAGGAACTGACCCATTCAAAGCAAGATGCTTCTCAAAACTAGGTTATAGAGTGAACCCTTCTTGGACCCTTTTGATTCTTCAGAGTGGGTCCAGTTTGGATGGCTCATGGTACACGTCCTACCCATATGGAAGATAGTGGGAATCAAGCTGGGTGTCTGGGATGCTCAGAGCTAGACGTTTCAACCAAGGCACAGGGAGATGGGCCAGGGCCCCTGAATGGAAAGAGGCAGGCATGGCAGTCTCACAAGGGGTGCATCTGGCACAAGGCCCTTCTGAAAAAAAGTCCTTCACATCAGGGGAAACGGGACAAGGAAGAGATGGGTGGCAGACTAGAGAGGGCAACTGTGGATGCAGTCCTGGAGAAAGGAAGCTCCTTTTCTCAAATCCAATCAAGTGCTGCACCCACTGTCAGATTCCTGGACATAGCCCTGCATGTTATGGAGGAAGGCACTGGAAGGAAGAAGTACCAACAACCTTAGATATGCAGATGATAACATTATGATGGTGGAAAGTGAAGAGGAACTAAAGAACTGCTGGATGAGAGTGAAAGAGGAGAGTGAAAAATCTGACTTAAAACTCAACATTCAAAAAACGAAGATCATGACATCCAGTCTCATCACTTCATGACAAACAGATGGGGAAAAAGTGAAAACAGCGACAAATTTTATTTTCTTGGGTTCTAAAATCACTGCAGATGGCGACTGCGGCTATAAAACTAAAATATTGTTCTCCTTGAAAGAAAAGCTATGACAAATCTAAACAGCATATTAAAAAGCAGAGACATCACTTTGCTGACAAAGGTCCGTATAGTCAAAAGTGTGGTTTTTCCAGTGGTCATGAGCACCAAAGAATTGTTGCTTTCAAACTGTGGTCCTGGAGACGACTCTTGAGAGTCCCTTGGACTGCAAGGAGATCAAACCAGGCAATCCTAAAGGAAATCAGTCCCAAATATTCATTGGAAGGACTGATACTGAAGCTGAATCTCCAATACTTTGGCCACCTGATGTGAAGAGCCGACTCATTAGAAAAGACCCTGATACTGGGAAAGATTGAAGGTAGGAGGAGAAGAGGTCAACAGAGGAGGAGATGATTGGATGACATCACCAACTCAATGGATATGAGTTTAAGCAAACTTAAGGAGATAGTGAAGGACAGAAAAACCTTGCGTGCTGCAGTTCATGGGGGTGCAAAGAGTCGGACATGACTTAGCTACTGAACAACAGTAACATCTAGGAAGAAGAGAGGTCATTGTTAAGGAAATCAATTGTCAATATTCTCAGCCCCACACAAGGAGCAGGTGCATATGGGGGAGTGGGCAAGAGGGTCCCTGGATGATGCAGAAGGACTCTGGCCTGCCCCTGGAATCAGGAGGCACAGCCTACAAAGGGATCCCCAGGATATGCACTTGCAGCCCCAGAGCTGGGGGTGGTGAGCTCTGCATCAAAGAGCAGAGGGGGCCACACAGCACCCTTGTGGGCTCTACTTCTTCCTGTAACTGTATGGGGGGGGCAAGAAATCTTTGTGACAAGGACTCCCCTGGTGGTCAGTGATTAAGAATCCACCTTGAAATGAAGGAAATGCAGGTTTGATCCCTGGTTGGGGACCTAAGATGCCACATGCCATGGAGCAACTAAGCTTGCGTCCCACAACTACTGAGCCTGTGAGACACAACTAGAGAGCCTGTGCACTGCAATGAAAAATCCCACATGCTGAAACGTGTGTCTCATGTGCTGCGACTAAGACCAAATAAATAAATAACCAACTTGATAAGAATATATTAAACTTATTTTTAAAAAATGAAACCTTAGGGATGGGGCCAACAGGAGAAAGGAGGGGCAGGGCTGTCCTCTTCTCTGTTGATGAGGGGACCATGGCTGAGGACTCTGCCTCCATGTGACAGCAGGGATTGGTTTACTGGGAACTCATTTTCCATAGCCCCAGGTAAAAAAAAACAAACCCATCCATTTGCTAGAAATGAGCCAAAATCCCCTCCCAGAGGCATAAAACTTTTACTAAATTCTTGCTATTTCTGCTCTTTAGGCTAAGCTGATAAGGTGGTATTTGTGTTTCTGGGCTTTGAAATTTGGAGGCAACTTGTGAAAGAAGAGAGGAAATCTCTGGAAGAAAGCTTCAGATGTCTGGAGCAATGTCTGGGACCAAGCGGGGGAGGGTGGGGCCAGTCTGGGAGTCAGCTCCTAGGGTGGTGAGTGTGTTTCAGAGCTCAGAAGGGCAGGTTTGATTACTGGTTGGAAAGCACAGCAATGGTGGTCTGTTCAAGATTGTCCTGCCTTCTTTTTCTGCTTATTCTAAGAGTGTGTCTTCCTCAGAAATAATTCAGAGGCTGCTCATTCCCTCTTCCCTGCCCACCATCTGCTGGAATGGCCCCTTGCGTCTCAGGAGAAGAAGTCAGGGCACCATCCTCAAGGACTATCTGCTCAGCTGGATGACCAGGTGAGTGCAGTAAAAATAAAGGAAAATACAGAGGCCGCACTATTTGTGAACATCCAGAAGGTGCTGTGGGACAGGGATGGGTCAGAGGAGGGCCGGACAGAGGGGAGCCTCCTGGGAGCTCAGCGGAATGGAGAAAACTGAGGTTGAGGAGGCTGAGAGGGGTGAGAGCCTTCTTCTCCAGCTGAGGCAGTGAGAGAGGAAGGACTCCGAAAAGGCGGAGAAAAGGAAGATGCCGGCTGAGTGCTTCCATCTGTGGGTCTGATTGAATTATAGGGAAAGAGGAGGTTTGGGGAAGCTGTTGGCAGATCTCAACCACATTGTGGCAAATGAGACCCTTTGGCCTTTTGGAAAACCCTCACTTTATTAAAATAAATTAAAAGAGATGGAATCCTTCTGCTCCCGTCTCTCCCCTTCCTTGTTTGAAGCAGGCACATGCTGCTCACCATTGTTTTACCTTCAGATAGCTTGCACTGGGAAGGGCAAACCTGTAATTACCCTGCCTGCCGAAAATGATGGCTGTCGCTTAAGAGAAAACCTGACTGCTTTCCTTCCATGGGGTCTCTGATTCGTGCCAGAGCATCTGTCTGTAATCTCTTCAACTAGAGCTTTGTCTGAACCAGCCCAGTGGCAAGGAAATGACAGGGTTGCTGGTGGCTAGATGAGTTGGTGGGAGGGGCACAATGTTGGCTCCTGGGATGCTGGGTCTGCATCTCCCGGCTCCCCTCCTACCCAGAGGAGGAATCTTAGGTGCAAGGAATGGTTGCTGCCACAGCCAGGGAGAGCTCACACCCCAGGTCTCAGAAGAGGGGAGGATCCTGGTCAAACCCTGCAGTAAATGTCAAGGAATCATTTACTGACAGTCTAGGAACCTGGGCCCAGAGAAATGCTCATCAGATAGAGTACGTGCAGTTGCAAGTGAGACATACCCAACTCCACCTGACTTGTACAGGAAGGGAATCTGCTGGTCAACTAATTGATTGGCTAACAATTTTCAGAGGTTCCGCAGACTCAACACAGGCTTGATTGATCTGGAGACTCAACCACATCACCAGGCTCTAGCCCCCGCCTTTTGTAGGTGTGAGGTGACTTGACTGCCAGCTGTTCCCAGGGCAGTGTGCACCTAACATCACTTGATGGGAGGAACCAGGGTCAGTTCTAATCATTAAAACTATTATGCTGGTTTGGGCAAAGGAATATCCTGATGATCTCAAGCTGAGTCACATGTTTCACCCATGGAGCTGGGAAGGCCTTGGCTTCACCAGAATCATAGGAGAATTATGGAAGAATTTAAGGAAAGCTGTGGATACTATGGGCTGTTGGGAAGGGATGGGGGTTGGGGGGTGGGGTGGTGGGACATGGATCCTAGGAGAGAGATTGGAGGATGGCTGCTGTATACTCTAAAACAGCAGTCCCCAACACTGTTGGTACCAGGGACCAGTTTCATGGACAATTTTTCCACGGATGGAAGCAAAGGATGGTTTGGGGGTGAATCAAGCGCATTACATTCACTGTCACTTTACTTCTGTTATTAACATGTTGTGATAATGCAGTAAAATGAGCAACGGGGAGCAGGTGTAAATACGGATGAAGATTTGCTCACATGCCCATGGCTTTCCCCCTACAGGGTGGTCCAGTTCCTAACAAGCCATGGACTAGTGTTAGTCCATGGTCTGGAGGTTGGGGGGCCCCTGGTCTAAAAGATTCTGTCAAAAGCCTCTGTTTAAGTGAGTGATAGAGAAGTGGACGTTCCTTACCCTGTAGTATGGGCCACCCTGAATAGCCATTCTATTAATAGAATACTGGGTCAAAGACCTTCACAGAGGATCGTCCTCTTTCAAAGTCACTGGGGCTCTCCAAGACAGAACCATCATGAGGTCACTAGGCCTCCAGGGACTAGAAAGGCATCACCTTATGAAATGTCTTAACACACAGCTGGAAGGCTATCCCGATGTAAGAGATTTGTCCTTAGGAGTATAAGTCATTTGTTGTTCACTCATATATGCTGACTTCTCCAGGCCCCTCTGTCTCAACTTTGGTCTCTCTTGCTCTACAAGAAACCCCATTTTATTTCCACAAAACTTGATTTCCTTATATTTCATGATGATGTATGTCTCTTCCTGTCCTACCTGAATGTGGAGCATCCTGAGCTCCAGGTATTTTCTGCAGCTTCTCCCCTTTCAAAACTTATCAGTCCTAAGTATCATGTACTCAGAACATCACTAATCCAAGCTCAGATGTTGGAGGCCGACTGTGGCTGGCAGTGTCATGACAGTTATGACCATGATAAGACAGGAGTCTTCAGAGCTGTAAATCAGCGCCTTAGATAAAGTAGTGAGCTTGAATTTGACCTGTGCAGAAATGAGAATTGGAAGTAAGAAAGTCAGAAATTCTTCCTGCCATGTAGGCAATTGTCTACTTGGCCTTTGCAAGTTCCAGGGGAAAGATGATATGGCTTCAAGAGACAATTTTGTGGTGCAGTTTCTTTGATCCCATGGCCTTTGCAAAGAATTCTGTTTGCTAGATCTGCTTACAACTTTTCAAGGGAAAACAGGGAGTTCCTTGAGTTTAAGGGTGAGCTTACAGTCTGTCTTTCTGTCTGTCTGTCTGTCAGACAGACAAAACCCTAGCCAAGAAGCAATTACAACAGAGATAGCTAAAAATACCCAGGGGGAAGTCAAAGACCAAATTTGTGGCAGTGAGGCAAACAGGATTAAGATTAGGTATAAAGAAGAATCCTTTTTTTTCAAACTTTGAACTTTTCATTTTGTATTGGTGTGTAGCTGATTAACAATGTTGTGGAAGTTTCAGGTGAACAGTGAAGATAAAGAAGAACTCTTAAAAAAAAGATATTTGCGACATTAAGGAGAACTCAAGGAAATAAGAACAATCAATTTTATTGACATTAAATATATATATATTTATATACCTGAATTATCCCCAACATGTTACTGTCAGAGTTTGAGGTCAAATAACCTTTAGGGGTTAGTTCCAGCTGTTGAGTTGTAGTTTCTAAAAAAAAGGAAAGGAAATAAAAATTCAGTTTCCAAGGATCCCTGGAACAGATTAGTGTAACTGGGAAATGGAAAACTAATCAATCCCATGTATTTTCTGAAATGTGGTATTTATTGGGCATCTGTTCTGCATCCAGAACTGCATGGAGGGAAATGAGACAAGCGATGGGAAGGTCCCTGCCCTCCAGGAGTCAGAGAACAAACACCCAGAGCCCACTAACAATCATGTGTCAGGCTGCACCCTGGAGAGGTGGTGGCAAACCAGGCTGAGGCAGTACTGGATCTCATGGACCTTACACTCTGAGGCGGAAGGAGGGTCATTCTAAATGATATTCAGGATGCAAGAAGGGCCTGTTGGGAGAAACTGAGCCTCATAGGGAGTAATGGGAAAGGTCTCCCCTAGGACGGGTGGGATGGATTGCAACATGAAGAATGAGCAGGCTAGTTGGGATGTCAAATCAAACCTGGCACAAAGTTGCCTCTAAAGAGCAGTCTTGGAAAACACGATGATTTGCTTCTAGGCTTCAGACCTTCTCTCCCAGCAGTAAATAAAATGGTCAGAAGGCTATTAGAGTTTAAAGGTACACAGCACAGATCTTGAGGAATTTCTGTTAGAGATAGTCTGATGGTAGATACCTCTTGCTAAGAAATTAACACATTAATGTGGAAATTAAATAGGGTGTATTAGAATACACATTAAAAAAAACTCCATCAGTTTAGTTCAGTTTAGTCGCTCAGTTGTGTCCGACTCTTTGCGACCCCATGAATCACAGCACACCAGGCCTCCCTGTCCATCACCAACTCCCGGAGTTCACTCAAACTCACATCCATCGAGTCGGTGATGCCATCCAGCCATCTCATCCTCTGTCGTCCCCTTCTCCTCCTGCCCCTAATCCCTCCCAGCATCAGAGTCTTTTCCAATGAATTAACTCTTTGCATGAGGTGGCCAAAGTTCTGGAGTTTCAGCTTTAGCATCATTCCTTCCAAAAAACACCCAGGACTGATCTCCTTTAAAATGGACTGGTTGGATCTCCTTGCAGTCCAAGGGATTCTATCTATAGCCTCTAATTTGAAGTAGAAATAGCAAATGCAAAAAAAAAAAAAAAAAAAAAAAAAAAAAACCCAGTAAGCTGAATTATTGACAATAGAAAATAAGATGATATCACTACAAATTCGGACTTATAAGATGCAAGCACAGTAAGTCTTTGAAGTCACAACCCCAAGTACACTCATTCTTAATCAATCAATCAATAGCATGCACAAACATAAAACTCATAGAATATTTTTCTCTAAAGTCTTTTCAAGGTTCCAAAAAGGCAGGTGTTTCAAAACTTTATTAAGGAAAATAACACTATGTTAAGTGCTTTATCATTTGTTTAAGAAACTAGCAATATATTGATATTAAAACTATACTACATATCACAAAAGAGAGAGTGGGATAAAAATAAAACAGACCATCTAACCTGGGAAATACAGGATTGAGTCAATCTATAGATGTAATTCAATCCCAATCAGTCTTCTGAATGAAATTTTGGCAAACTGAAAAAAAATATTTTTATATTTCATCTGGAAGAATAAACATGTGAAATAAACAAAAATAGGTTGAAAAGAAAAATATTTAGGGGAATCTTGCACCATCAGATATTAGAACATATTATGAAGTCACATTGCTCAATACTAGGTCTGTGGAAGAGAATAAGATTATAATAGAACCTAATCTATAAAGTTATTAATTGTAGGACACAGGTAGTGTTATTTATGAAATAAATGGTTCTTGGGAAATGCCTTAAATACTGGGGAAAGCGAATTAGTTCTTTAGCATTTAGGGTTTAGAAATTTCTTTCCAAGCATAATACTACTCAGAAAATAGCATGAATTTGCTTATATACAAAATATGACCAGTCATCAATCAATCCCTGATTGATAGGAACATGATGGTTACTTTGTGCTGTTCAATTTCCCCAAATTTCTGCATTTAGTGTGTTTTTAGGAGGAAAAATAAAGGTAAAAATGGATAGAGATACATGTTCATTGCAGCATTATTTACAATAAGCAGGGTAAGGCAGGTGGCTGTGGTAGTAAAGAATCTCTCTGCCGATGCAGGAGACATGGCAAGAGATATGGGTTCCATCCCTGGATGGGGAAGGTCCCTTGGAGGAGGGCATGGCGAACCCACTCCAGTTTTCTTGCTTGGAGACTCCCATGGACAGAGGATCCTGGAAGGCTACAGTCCCTAGGGTCGCAAAGAGTTGGACACAACTGAAGCAACTTAGCAGTAGCACTGTTAGCAAGGTAAGGCAAGAACCTATGTTTTGTCCACAGATGAATGACTGGAAAACAGTGTGTATATATACATTTTATATATTATTTTATATAGTTTTTGTATTATTGCATATATTATTATATAAATATAATGGAATATTATTCAGCCTTGAAATGGAAATTTTGCCATTTTCAGCAATGTGAATGAAACTGGAGGACATTATTTTAAGTGCAATAAGCCAGACAATTAAAGATAAAACCTGTGTACTTATACGTGTGAGAATGGGAGTATTCCCTGCCATATCAGTAAACAAGGATGTCAGAGTCATCAGTGATTTCAGCCCTCCAATGTGGGCTTCTGAGCCCTAAGGGCACTCTGGAAGGAGGAGAGTATCCAGGAACTAACAGCCTTCAGGACTGTAGCTACTCCTACAGAGAGCCCAGAGGCAGCTCAGGATGTGAAACACACACACACACACACACACACACAAAACTCAGGACACTGCCCAGGATAGCTAAAATGCATATGAAAGGAACAATTTCAGTGAGTGGACTTTTGCCTCTTCCCATACACGGAAGAGTGCTAAATTCCTTAGCTTGGGATATCTGATTTTCTTTAACAATAATCTTTTGATTTTCAGACTCTCTGTCCTTTGTTGCAAAACTTTTATATAACCTGGCTCCTTCCTTCGCCTCCTTGGAGCAGTTCTCTCAGGATTACTTGAGATGCTATCTCCTAGCCTTGAAGTCCTAAAAATTCACACCAAATAAAACTCTCAACTTTTAGGTTGTGGCTATTTTTTTAAGTTGACATGTGGAATCTAAAAAAGTAAACAACAACAACAAAACCCCTCAGACTGATTAGAAACAGAGTAGAAAGGTGGTTGCCAAGGAGTGGGGAGGTGGGAAATGGGGAGAGGCTGGCACAGAGGGAGCACAGTTTCAGTTATAGGATAAACAAGGTCTGAGGCTCTCACATGTAACATGGTGACTAAAACTGGTAACACTGTATTATATAACTGCAACTTGCTAAGAGTAGAACTTGAATGTTCTCACACAAGAAAAGGTAAATAAGTGAGGTGATGGACCTATAACTACCTTGATGGAGGAGAAGCCTTTCACAATGCATATGTAGATTATGTCATCAGGGTACACACTTTAAAAATCTGGCCATGTTGCTTGTCAATTGTATGTCAGTGAAGCTGAAAAAAGGAGGGTGGGGTAAAGTGTGTTGGTGCAGGACAGGAAGTGAGGAGACCTTGGTCCAATATACCAAGGGATGAAAGCTGTTGCTTTTTAAAAAGATTTTATTTGACACAACGTTTGGCATTTCAGTCATATTTAGATATACAATTCTATGGCATGAATTGCATTCCCAGTGCTGTGCGACCATCACTACTATTTGCAAAGCTTACTCATCAGCCAACAGAAACTCTAACCATTAAGCCAGGACTGTCATCCCTCTCTTTCTCCTCCCAGCCCTGGAAACCTCTCAGTGGTGCTGATTCACTTTGCTGTATTGCAGAAGCGAACACAACATTGAGGAGAAGGAAATGGCAACCCACTCCAGTGTTCTTGCCTGGAGAATCCCAGGGACGGGGGAGCCTGGTGGGCTGCCGTCTATGGGGTCGCACAGAGTCGGACATGACTGAAGCGACTTAGCAGCAGCAGCAACACAACATTGTAAAGCAATTATACTCCAAGTAAAAAAAGAAAAAGAAAAGAAAATCACTCGGGATTAAAAAAAAAAAGGATTTAAGCAGAGCTGCTTTGGTAGAGCTGGATCAGGCATATGGTTGGGATGAAGAAAAAGAAGGCTGGTGCTTTTTGAACAAGATTGTTGTTGAACTTTTAAGTACCATTTGTCCACAGATTACAAAGCATTGATCAAATTTTGTTGTTGTTTAGTCGGTAAGTCTCGTCCGAACCTTTTGTAACTTCATGGACTGTAGCCTGCCAGGCTCCCCTGTCGATGGTATTTCCCAAGCAAGAACTCTGGAGTGGATTGTCATTTTCTTCTCCAGGAGATCTTTCCGACCCAGGGATCAAACCCACGTCCCCTGCATTGGCAGGTGGATTCTCTACCATTGAGCCACCAGGGAAGCCCTTGATCAAATTTCACTGATGAGTGGTGGCAGAGTGAAAGTCTGGGAGTGGAATTTAGGGGTACCCTAGGTGGGGCTTTGCTGCTGTAGATCCCCATCCCTGGGAGGGCCAGAGAGCAGCCGGGCATGCACAGGTATAGGTTCCAGAGACTGGGGAGAGTAGGGTGGCAGAGTGAAAGTCTGGGAGTGGGATTTAGGGGTACCCTAGGTGGGGCTTTGCTGCTGTAGATCCGCATCCCTGGGAGGGCCAGAGAGCAGCCGGGCATGCACAGGTATAGGTTCTACAGACTGGGGAGAGTAGGGTCTCTGCAAATTCTCTTCCCAGCAGCGTAAATCCTAACTGCTGCTGCTAAGTCACTTCAGTCATGTCCGACTCTGTGCGACCCCATGGACTGCAGCCTACCAGGCTTCTCCATCCATGGGATTTTCCAGGCAACAGTACTGGAGTGGGGTGCCATTGCCTTCTCCAAATCCTAACTGGTCATCATGTATTATAATTTTGACTTATGACTGAATTAAATTTGCTAATATTTTGCTAAGAAATTTTAAACCTTTGCTCTCAAGGGATATTGGTGTCTAGTTTTTTTATTTTTTAGCCATTGGAATATTTTTGTTTGGATTTGGTATACGGGGAATGATGACCTCGCAAAATGAATTGCTTAGTATTTCCTCCTCTTCAAATTTTTGTAACAGTTTGTGTGGTATTGGTATTATTCCTTCCTAAATGTTTTATAGAATTTACCAGAAAAGCCTTCTGGGCCTAGAGTTTTCTTTCTGGGAAGTTTTTTTTTTAAGACAAAAAGCATTTTATTCAAAAAATGCCAAGTATATAAAAAACATAAGATCTCTTTTATTCCCCTGTACCATATTTTATTCAGATAAAACCAGCAGGCTACATGCTGCTCAGAACACAGGCCCAGAGAGGCTCCGGGAGGCACACCATCCAGAACTGCTTATATATCTAGTCTATATATACAAGTCAGCAACACCCCTCCCCCATCACCCATGGACCCCACGCCCACTCGGGTAAGCTAGCGAGGGGGCCCCCTGCAGCAGTCAGGGAGCTGCCGCAGCTGTCCCGCCTGAGTCCCCGTCACCCTACAAACCAAGAGAGCAAGCATCGCAGCCCTCCCCAAAAGATCCCCAAGTCAGAGGAGGAAAGGAGAGAAAAGAAAACTATGGTGTCAGTCATGGAAGCTTGGAGCAGGAAGGGAACCAAATAAATAAATAAATATATAACATTGACCTCCAGGTTAGAAAGTGCATCATCTTTCCAAGGGGGAAAAAAAAAAACAAAACAGGTAAAATAACTTAAAAGGCAAAATTAAAAAAGAATGAGATCAACTATAATCCTTTTGTACACTGCCATGCCAACTGTACACACATTTCCAGTTTTTCTGTTGATTTGCTTTGTCTGTGCATTTGTGTGTGTGTGGAGAAGGCAACAGCACCCCACTCCAGTACTTTGGCCTGGAAAATCCCATGGACGGAGGAGCCTGGTGGGCCGCAGTCCATGGGGTCGCTAAGAGTCGGACAAGACTCAGTGACTTCGCTTTCACTTTTCACTTTCCTGCATTGGAGAAGGAAATGGCAACCCACTCCAGTGTTCTTTGCTGGAGAATCCCAGGGACGGGGGAGCCTCGTGGGCTGCTGTCTATGGGATCGCACAGAGTCGGACACGACTGAAGCGACTTAGCAGCAGCAGCAGTAGTGATGTCTTAACTTAGAAACAGTTAAGTAAAAACCAAAAAGGAAGACCAGTTCACTTGGGAGTTTTACTAAAGGTGGAAAAGGGGCAGGTGGCTCAGTGTTTGGCCTTGCAGCCTCTTCCATGGCACCTCTCATATGAAGGATGGGGGGGAAGGGGGGAGGGAGAAATAGAGGGAACCAAACCCAGGCAGATTTTTGGAGAAGCAGCAGGTAAAAGAGGCAAGTTCAAGTATTTCTCCCAGCACAGCCGGAGTCCCCACAGAAGGCCTCAGAAAGTCAGAAGACGTGACAGGGACTTAAAATGGTACTAGTCCTAACCCACCCCAACACGCGTCCCCCCTGCGTGACCTGTCGCGGCATTCAGCAGAACTCTTGATGAAGCGAACAGCTCCATGGCAGGATCCTGACCTACTCCCACCCCACCACGGCTGCCCACCCCTGGGATTTTGCAGAGTCCAGCGATGCTGGACATCGGTCAGAAGGTGAGCTTCTATGGGAGGAGTGGAGGCCTAGGATGCCTGGAGTGGAGTAGAGTGGAATCTCTTCCTCCCTTTTGGGAAGCAGCCTCCAGGGGCCTGGGGTCTGGAATAAGTTGTAAATGTTGTTTCTGTATCAAGCACTGTACTGCTTGAAAATAAGTGCCACTGGTACTCGGGAAGCTGGAGACACTTCCCCTCCCTTGAGCATTTGACAGGGAGGGAAGAACCTGCCGGACAAGCTATTTGCTGGGCCCTGGCGACAGGCTGTGAAGACTGATCTCAGCAGTTTCCTGGGGCAGGAGGACATCTTGCATCCATGGCTGGTTCTAGATTTCTTCGAAGGATGGCCGATCTGATGGCCTCAAGGCCAAGCACCATCTAATGATATGTTGACACTCTGAAGAGACCTGCTACCTGAAGAAAACTTGGCCCCTGAGGATCTCCTCATTGTGCTCAAAGGGAATATCTCCACAGACCACGTCATACAGCAGGATCCCCAGAGACCAGAGGCTGCCGACCTGCCATGGTAGTGGAATACACTCGGGTCCCAACAAGTCTGTGTAGACGGTGTCCTTGAGCAGCGCCCCTGACCCGAAATCGATGAGCTTGAGCTCGCCACGATTGAGGTCGGTAAGGACGTTCTGGCCCTTGGTGTCGCGGTGAAGCACCCTGCAGTCATGGCTGGGCCCCACCACCTCCAGCACCTGCCAGAAGAAGCTGCAGGCCAGCTCCTCCTGCAAGCACCCCCCCCCCGCCCCGCCTCCCCCTGCAAGCCCCCCCCCCACCCCGCCTCCCCCTTTTCTGTGATAAAGTCAAAGAGGTCTTGCAACGGTTCCGGCCTCTCCAGGATTAGGACGAAACTGTCGGGCCTCTCAAACCAATCTAGGAGTCTAATGGATGCCGGAGAAGCCCAAGCTCACCTTCTTCAGCAGAACCACTTTCATGGGCACTAGGGTGCCATTAGGCAGCTCTCCCCAGTGGGAAATCCGGTCCTTCTCCACGTGCTTGATGGCCACCGGCAAGCTGTTGGCGACACGGATGCCTGAGTATACCAAGCCGAAGCCTCCGCTGCCCCGGAGCGGGCCCCCCTGGTACTGCGACTCCAGGGGCTCCTTCTTGCCTGGAGCCAGCTTGGTGGTGTGCAGGTCATTGCAGGGCGCGGTGCGCAGGTGGGCAAGCGAGTTGATTTTGGACAAGAGCACCCAGCTTCCAGGATGTTGGCGTAGAGACTGTCTGGAGGAACTGCAGTAGGGGCTAGGGTTGTGCCCGTGGCTGTGCCCAAGGCTGGGGCTGAGGCTGCGGCTGGCGCAGAAGGTCGAGGGCCAGTCGGAGGACGGCGTTGCCGGGGCTGGAGGATGACGGAGACGCCTGCAGGGTCAGGCAGCGCCGGGGCGGTGGGCAGCTCGAGGGGCTTGTGTGGCAGCGCTGCCGCACAGGGAGTGCGTAGCTGCTGCTGCCGCCGGTCCAGCCACCGCCGCCGCCGCTGCCGCCAAGTGCTCTCCGGCCTCCTCCGCCACCGTTTGATAGAATTTATAAAATGTTTTATAGAATTGACCAGAAAAGCCTTCTGGGCTTAGAGTTTTCTTTCTCGTAAGGTTTTAAATTGATGATTTCAATATCTTTCATAGGGGCATAGAGCTACTCAGATTTTCCATTTCTACCTTAGTCAGTTTTAGTAATTTATCTTTCATTAAGTTGTGGGTAATATCCCCATATTATCCTTTTAGAGCCTGTAGGATACGATGTGGTACCTCCATTTCATTCATATTATTGTTAATCCTTGCTTCTCATCTTTTTTCTTGATCATCAAAGCTAGAGTTTCATCAAATTTACTGATTTTTCTTAAAGACATCTTTTCGTTTTATTATTTTATGCTTTATTTTTCTTTTACTTGAATTCTGATAGCTCTTATCTTTTAAAATTCCCATTTTCTTCTTCCTTTTATTTTAATTTGCTGTTCTTTTTCTAAATTTTTAAGGTGAAAGCTTAGATTTTGGAACTTTTTTCAAATACAAGTATTTAAAACTATAAATTCCCTTTTAAGGACTATACTCCACATGGTTTTAATCTATTATAATTTTATTTTCATTCAGGTTAAATATATTTTCTAATTTTTCCTGTGAACTTCTGCTTTGTATGTAGGTTGCACAGAAGTCTTGTCCAGTTTTCCAAGTACTTGATGATTTTCCAAATATCTGTTTTTTTATTGCTAATTTAATTCTGATTTCAGTCCTTTTAAATTTATTAGCAATTCTTTTATTGTCCAACATGTAGTCTATTTTGGTGATTATTCTCTAAATATTTGAAGATACAAACATTCTCCTAATTTGGGTAGAGTGTCTGTAAATGTCAGTGAAATTAAGTTGGTAGATGTTCATATCCTCTATGTCTTGATTTTGTGTCTACTTGTTCTATCAAGTATTGAATAGGAACGTTACAATCTCCAACTTTAATTTTGTCTTTTAAACTTTGTATTTTATATTGGAGTATAGCAGATGAACAATGTTACAATACTTTCAGATGGACAGCAAAGAGACTCATACAATGTTGTTCTGTGCATTTTGAAAGCCTGTTACTGCATATATATGTATCTAGGATTTGTATTTGGTTTGTCTTGTTCTTCTGTATCTTTGGGAAACACATTCCTTGTCTGAAGTCTATTTTGTGTAATAATAATATTATAACATAGACATTCATCTTTATTTATGGGTCTCTAGTTGTATTCCCTCTTTTTCTCCTAATGGTGGTCATTTATACTTCTCTTTTTTCCCCTTGGTTAGTCTAACTAGAGGTTTATCAATTTTATTTTATCTTTTTCCCCAAATAATCAGCTTTTGGTTTTGTTGACTTTTTCTATTGTATTTTTCTCTGTGTGTGTTTCATTATTGTCACTCATTTTTTTCAGGTGGAAGCTTAGATTACTAATTTGAGACCTTTATTCTAGTGTAAGCCTTTAACACAGTGGTTCTTAAATGGGGGTGGTTTTCCCACCTCTAGAGGGGACATGTGGCAAGGTCTGGATACATTTTAATTTTCTCTAGTCAGTGGGAATATATCAGTGAGTAAAATAGACAGAAAATTTCCTTATGGAATTCTCATTATAATTGGAGACATAAGCAATGAAGAAGATTAAAATATATAATGTAATGTCAGGTGGTGATGAAAATCAAAGCAGGATAAAGAAATAGAAAATGATGAATATGGGCCAGTTGAGACTGGGTAGTCAAAGAAGGCTCTTCTCGCAGAGTGATATTTCAGGAGAGACCTGAATAAAATGAGGGAGGGAACCATATGAGTATCTGTGGAAATAACTTTCCATGCAGAGGAACAGCAACTGCAAAGTCCCTTAGTTGGGAGTGTGGTAACATGGAGCTTAGGGGGTGGGGTGAAAGGATAGCAAGGTGACTTATGTTGAAACCCAATGACCAAGAAGAAACGGGTAGAAGACACTGAAAAGTGTCGTGGATCAGACTGTGTTTTGCAAGCCAAGGAATGATTTTGGATTTTAATCGAAGCATCCGGGGAATGAACATTTTGAGCAGTAGACACCATGAGGATCCTAGGGGTGGTTGGTTTGAGAACAGATTGAAGGGAACAAACATGCAAGTGTGGGAAATCAGCTGAAAACAAGTGAAATTATCCAGGTGAGAAGTGTTGGTGGTTTGGGCTAGAGGGATAAAAGTGGAGATGGCTGCAATTCCAGACATGTTTTGAAAGTGAATTTTAAGATTCTCTAGTGGATTGATTATGATATATTAGAGAAAGCAAGAAGCAGAGGATGACTTCAGTGTTTTTTCCTGAGGACCTGGTGGATGGAACATGGATGGAAGGGCCATTTGCTAAAATCAAAAGTTTGGTTTTGTATTTAAGCTTGCAAAGTCTATTGTTCATTCCAGTGGAGCTCTGAAGAAGCAGTTAATTATAACAAGTTAAGAAGTCAAGGAAAAATTCAGGACTGGAGATGTAAATTTGGGAGTTTCTATATAATAGAATCTATTACTGTAATTTCATACATTAACACAGTAAAACCATTTATTTCTCATAATGGCCATCAAAAGCATAAAAAAATCTATCATCATATCATGATGAAATAATAAACTAGGGATAGAAGTAAATATCAAAAAATTACAGCAGACATACAAAGTATTGGTTAAACATAAGCACTACCTTTAAAGTTAGGAAATATAAAAATGTTTACTATTTTTTTAAACTGTGTTTTAGCCAATTAGCAAGAGAGAAAAGGGAGGAAATAAAGTTGGAAAAAACAAAAGCGCCTTTACTTGAAAATGATATGATTAACTACTTTAAATAATTCAAGAGGCTCTATTAACAATTAAGTAATCAATTAACAATACATTAATATTGATATAAGATTTCAACAGATTGGTCAGATACAAGATTAATATTCAAAAGCTTTTCTATACACTAGCAATAACCAAGTACAATGCACTTTGTTTAAAATAACAAAAACAATCTATAAAATACAACAGCTGGGAGTATATAAGTCTAAGAATAATGACAAAATTTCTTGGAAAATCTAACATTTAATAAATTTAGATTTGAATATAAGTGGAGGATGACTTAATGTTCATGGCTGGGAAGATCTATTTTAAAGATGTTCCTTCTCCCCCAAATTATCTAAAAATTTAATATAATCAAATTTGCAATGAGATTATTATGGAAATCGGCTAGCAGATTCTAAAATTCAAATAGAAGATAAATGGTTGTGGACAGCCATGCAATTTTGAAAAAGATGATCAAAAGAATGAACTTTAACCATCTGATGTCAAATTTATGAAGCTCTAATCATTAAAGAAGTCAGATTTTCCTTAAGAATATACAAATAGATGGAAGAGACTAAAATTTCTGGAAACAGATCTTTGTATATCTTAGAGGTATAAGATGCACTAATGTTTGAAATCAGTGGAGATAGAGGTGGTGAAGAAATTGGGAGTACTGGTTCTACATGTTAAATAGCTAACTTATGAAACTCACAAAATGAATATAAGATATATTAAAATCCCAGACACATATGCACACACATGAATAAAATTGTTAGCATGTAAAAAAGAATGCTAGAATTTAGATCAATAACTATAAAAATATAGAAAAAGATGGGTAAATTTGAAATTAATACAAGTTTAAAAATGTATAGACTTAGAAAATGTCTCAAGTGAAATGTGACACTGGGAGAAAATATTTGCATCAAATATGATGAAGATAATTCTCCAAAATGCATGAGAATGCTTATAAATCAATAAGGAAATTCAAGCAATCTAATAGAATGAAAACAATAAAAAGTATTTAAATAGTTTAAAGATAGTCAACCAATTTGGGGGGCGAAGAGAATATTTTACTCCTGTTACTGAACTTTCAGAATCTATCATAGGGAGGCTTTAGGAATTAGCACAAGGCGGTATAACAAACCATGTTTCCTGAGACCTTGTTTGCAGATATGAAAAACGTAAATAGATGAATAATGAACACCTTAGGAAAACTGTTAAGTTAGCCATCACCTGGAATGTTACAACACATTTTAAAATGTCAATACAAGTTTTTTATATTATCCTATGTAACTGGTATAATAAACAAGCGTGCTCTGTGACATAATCAAAAGGCAGCTTATTTTCTGTGAGCTATATCTCTTTAAACTTTGCTCAGCCAGGGGTATTTTTTCTCTGCCCCTGGATGATCGTGACAGGAGGCCCCAGGCCGTCTGGGTCCTCTCAGGTGAAGGGGAGTCGGGGGGACTCACTCTAGAATAGCAACCATTGGAGAAGAAAGTCTATACATCTTTTCTTTCTCTTCTCTCAAGACTCTTTCATATTACTCTCCCAATGATGAAATCAGGAACTGAGATACACATTTTCCTTTATGCCCATTGCATGTCCTTTGTGCAGAGTGGGGGTTGGTCTCCGACTCAGCAGTTTCTTCGGGTGTATATCAAGTTGGCATCGCAAGAGACATTAAACCCATAAGAACCTCACTTTGACAATCTGTTGCTTTTTTTTTTTTTTTAAAGTTGAGGATTGTTTCTCTTTTTTTTTTCTTCTGTTTAAGCCAGAATCACTATTGTACATGCCCAGCTTGCATGCTGCCTACCCCGCGAGTCTCTTCCACCTTCCCTCCCCATCAGGATGAATCTTGTCTTTTCTCTTGCATTTGATACAGCAATATTACTGCATTTGGTATCGGGTATTAATTAGTTCTGTATGTCTTTCTCCACACCAAACTATAAGCCTCTGGAGGGCAGAGACGGAATCTGGTTTAGTTATGATCTCCCAGACGTATTTCATAGCGTAGGCACGCAATAAATAGAATTTTAAGGCTCCTTTGACCCTCAGCCTTGGCTCAAGGAAGGGCCCAGGAAATCAGGTTTCCACAGAGTGAGTGTAAACTGAGATTGAACTTTTTAACACTCTATAGTCAGGAAATGGAACACTTCATATTAGCAGATACATTTAATAAATGGCAAATAACATCAAAGACAACATATTACATGTGCAATGTAGCATGTGTGAAGCTGAAAATGATTTTCCTGAGTGCTGGGCTCTAATCAAGTTCTCCAGTGTTGCATTAACATGGGTCCTTAAGCTTCATAGATCCTCTTGATATTTCTTAGACATTTAAGAAATGGAATAGACTCAGCCATATCCTAGCTTTGAATGCACGCAACTAATTCCCCCCTGAAACCCAAGAACATCTTCCAAAGCATGATACGGATGCCTGGATTCACACCGACAAGAGAAACAAGAGCTCTGTGGAGGCGAACAAGACCCGAGTTTCCCATTCAACACCAGTGTCCCAATTTCCAAGTGCACACCCTCCTCCTAACTCATCTCTGAAAAATAGACCTGTCAAGTCCTTGGCATTTTGTTCCCTGTTTGTCCGATGGTGGTTTTACTATTTTTTATCTGTGGAACTGCAAGACACATTTTTCTGTCTTCAAAGTTATTTGGATATTTCTTTCTTTGCTAATGTTGGCAAAACATGAATGCTCAAGGGAGGTGCATGGGGAAGTTTGTATGGACGATGTGTTTCTTTCGAAGCTCATGGAAAAAGAATGCATTTACTGGGTTCCTTTGACCAGCCTCAGGCTCTCTGAGATTAGTTTTAGATGTATAGACTATGGCCAGGCATTGCCCATGTGGTTCTGGGCTCTGCACTTGCAGGAAAATGTCCTCTCCCCAAGTCCCAAAAGGATTAGATGAAGAAAAGAACTTTAGACAAATATGATCCACAGCAAGTTTTCTCACTGTAGGAGGTAGGGAAGCTGTGCAAAGTGGTTCTCTGTGGTCTGTGGCCAAACCTCTGGACCTTGCAGATGGTACACAGGTGTGGCCAGGTGTGTGCCTGAAAGTCTGAAAACTAAACTCTGCAATCAAAAAAACTAGTCTGGGGATTCATCTTCCAGTATCAACTCTGAGGTGGGTTAATCTATACTAGATATTCTCAAGGTTGGGCATCCTTGGGCGTTAATGGAACAAGTTCCCTCCTTGGGATCCCAAGGCCTGGATTTCACCTTTGGGGTGATATTCCCTTGCTTCTGACTTTCAACTAACCAACCTGTTTCCTGGACTGAAAATAATAATTTCCAACTTATTAGTGATTTTGCAAGCAGAAAAGATGCTGTGTATGGATGCACTTTGAAAAAATATCAAAACACTCAAAAAGCACATTTTAATTAGGCTTGTCACTACTGACACAGTAATAATATCCACACTCAGTTGGTTTGCACACTGCTAACTTTTCACAATGCTTCCACAAGCTGTACCCCATCTTTTTCTTTGAATGTCATTGACATGCTCTCTGCCCAAAACAGTAGAGAGAAAGGAGAAAAAGGATGGAACAAATGACAGGGAAGTTACGGTCAAAAAGAGCACCTGTATTATTGGGAAGATGGAGCTAGCTATGTGTGACTATTTACAACATGCTCATTTTATTTAACTAATAGAGTTTACGTGAATCAGGAATGAATGTGCCTCTGCTCTTTGGGTGAACAGATGGAGGTCAATTCAACCATTCCATTCTTGAAACTTCCCTGTGGTCCAGTGGTTAGGACTTGGTGCTTTCACTGCTGAGGGTCCGGGTTCAATCCTTAGTCAGGGAACTAGGATCCCACAAGCTGCCTGATGTGGCAAAAAAATTCCATTCTTAGATCAGAAGCTTCTCTATTTCTATTTAAAACCTGTGATTGCCAACCCTAGAAGGCCTCCCAATGCTAGACTCCTCTGCTATATCTCTCAGATTAACTTGCTTTCTTGTTCTTAGAGATGTATTTCAAAACATGCCTGCTCCCTTCAAATGTTTGACTTATTTGACTTACCTCCTTCAGCAGATGGCACCTCCTCCTGAGAAGGTAGAAAATATCACACTGGGGCAATGCATCCTGAGACTAAGTCCCTAGTCACCTACCCCTGCACAGATCCTCCCCCTCCTTCATCCTCCCACCTCTACTGTTGGGTGGAGAATGCTCTTCCTTCTGTCTGAAGTAGATTCTCTATCCCCTCACCACCAAAACTTTGGGTCCCATCCCAACTATCAATACATTTACAGGAACCAATGCTATTTATTAAT
Source organism: Bubalus kerabau (assembly GCF_029407905.1). Taxonomy (NCBI): domain Eukaryota; kingdom Metazoa; phylum Chordata; class Mammalia; order Artiodactyla; family Bovidae; genus Bubalus; species Bubalus kerabau. The sequence continues at coordinate 45,416,527 of NC_073640.1, read as the reverse complement.
TATCCCTTCCCTTTCTTATCTCTGCAACTACTCTTTCCCCCCACTGGGACCTTCTAATTGGGGTGAACATACTCAAAATTCCTAAATTAAAACAACCAAGCAAGCAAATACAATGCGCCTCTCTGGATTCCACATCTCCCATCAGCTCCTAACATATTGCTAGTGTCTCAGCCACAGACAAACTGGAGGAAAGAATGGCCTCTGGTTTTGCAAAGAAGTAGAGACCGTCTATGTCATTGACACTATTTTGTTCTCCTTTCCTCACCCCCTTCACCCCCCATTCACAATGAAGTTTGCTGCATTGGTTTCTGGCCACATCACTCTACCAACAGTATCATTGTTTATCAGTGACTTCCATGTCCCTGAATTCAATGGCTGCTTTGAATTCTTCTTTTTTATTTTAAATTGATTGATTTGTAATTGAAGGGTAATTGCTTTATAGAGTTGTGTTGGTTTCTGCCAAACATAGGTACCCATATGTCCCCTCCCTCCCACGTCCCTCCCCATCCCATCTCTCTAGTTTGTTCCAGGGCCCTGGTTTGACTTCCCTGAGTCATACAGCAAATTCCCATTGGGTATCTATTTTACATATGGTAATGTATGTTTCCCTGTTATTCTCACCATACATCCCACCCCTTCCTTCCTCCCCCCACCCCATTTCCATAAGTCTGTCCTCTATGTCTGTCTTCCCTTCATCCTTAACAGCGTTGGGCACTGGGAACCACAGCCACAGCATTGAAACCACCTCTTCCTTTGGATTCTTTGATGGCATATCCACTTGGTTCTCTGTCTGTTGGTCTACAATTTCCTTTTCAGTCTCTTGGAAGGCTCATTCTTTTCTGTTCAACTGTGAGATGCCAGAGTTGTCCAAGACATTTCCTACTCCTTATTTTTCCTTTGGCAATCTCTTTTATTATTGAGCTTCCATACTCTTATCTGCAATGATTACCCCTCTTCCAAGCACTAGATTCATATTTCTGGCTAATTCCCATCTTAAATTAAATAGTCCAAATGCACTCTAAACTCAGTGTGTTCAAAAGAAGACTCGACCCTCATCTCTAGTTTCTCATTTCCATGGAAGTCACCCCTACCCCCTGCTGCTGCTGCTGCTAAGTCAATTCAGTTGCGTCTGACTCTGTGCAACCCCATAGACGGCAGCCCACCAGGCTCCCCCGTCCCTGGGATTCTCCAGGCAAGAACACTGGAGTGGGTTGCCATTTCCTTCTCCAATGCATGAAAGTGAAAAGTGAAAGTGAAGTTGCTCAGTCGTGTCTAACCCCATGGACTGCAGCCTATCAGGCTCCTCCATCCGTGGGATTTTCCAGGCAAGAGTACTGGAGTGGGGTGCCATTGCCTTCTCCCCCTACCCTCAACCAGCTATAAAAGAGAATTTGGGTTCTCCTGAACTCTCTCTGGTCTCCATATCCAAATTATTGCCAAGACTCAATGTCCTGTCTCCTAATCTATATGGAATATGGACTCTTCATGGCCAGTTCAATCAACCAACTTCAAGTTACCATCTCCTTCTATTGACTGTGCAGTAACTATCAACTAACCTGTCCTTACTCCACTATTTTCCTTGATGTATTCAGGGTAATCTTTGCAAATGGAAACCATGGTGATAGAATAACACTGTTTCCTTCTCCTCCTGACTTTAACCCATTCAGTCAGGCATTTAATATTTCATGCTCAGGGGAAAAAAAAATAGCACTCAGAGCAGAATACAGAAGTAAAATTCTACTTGTTGAGAATCCAAAGTTTGGCCTCAGGGAGATGGAAAGGTGTTACGTGTGTAGACAATAGATTTGGAAGAATTCCTGTAGATAAAAGAAAATTTTCCTATATCCTGAGCTGAAAATAATTTTGAGATGGAGGATATGGGTAGAGATGAATAACAAGGGGCTTGAGACAAAAGGACCAGACCTTCAGGGCCCAGGAATATGGAACCGCAGGCACTCAACCTCTTCTTACACAATCCACACTCATGGCTGATGACCAAGAAGTCCTCCGGTCTCCACCCAAGCCAGGACAAAGCTGCCCCACCCTGAAGAGGAGCTATAGAAATCTCTTCCCAGCAGATGCAGCAGCATCCGCTAAGCTTCCGTCCCACTGGGGTCAGCATTGCCTGTTGACCAACAACGGGAGAGACACACTTCCAACTGAGGCTTTGCTAGGTTGTATCTGGCTCGTCTGTTGATAGCAAACCCTCTTTGAAGACTTACAGAACTCCTAAACTCTTGCAATGAATGAAGGTGAGGCTCTGGAGCCTGGATCATGGTGACACAGTGGAGATGACAGCATCGTAAAAGCCTTGACAAAAGAAACTGCTCTCACTCTTTTGCTTAACGCCACTTCAAGAATTCTCAAACTCTTAGCATGGCCTTTGGGGCCCAGAATGATCCAGCCCCTGCTGACACACCCCGTCTTGCCCTAATCTTTTCCTTGCCATTTCACCTCCTTATTTAATGCTATATGAGCCACCAGACTTTGTCCAGGATCCCACCCTATTAACCTCTGTCAGCTCCATGTCACCCCCAAAAGGGAGCCATCCTTCATGTCCTGTGGCTAAGTCAGATCCTCCTTCTACCCCCAACAGTACTTTCATGGACTCAAATCCTATCTTTAACTCCTTTTTCAATTTGACATTCATCCGTGTGGTGATTTGATATACGGGTATTCGTCCAACTAGACTGGGTACTCCATGAGCTATTTTTAAAGATTTTTTGGTCTCTGCTTTATATATATTCACCATCTCTGCCTTAAATCTTAATTCAGTTCAGTTCAGTTCAGTCGCTCAGTTGTGTCCGACTCTTTGTGACCCCATGAATCGGCAGCACGCCAGGCCTCCCTGTCCATCACCAACTCCTGGAGTTCACTCAGACTCACGTCCATCGAGTCGGTGATGCCATCCAGCCATCTCATCCTCTGTCGTCCCCTTCTCCTCCTGCCCCCAATCCCTCCCAGCATCAGAGTCTTTTCCAATGAGTCAACTCTTCGCATGAGGTGGCCAAAGTACTGGAGTTAAAGCTTCAGCATCATTCCCTTAAATCTTAGTACCCTTGGTCAAATCAGACTTCTCCATCCATGAGTCAGTTCCTGGAGGGTTTTGTCCTATTTCATGCAGCTGGGAGGAAGATGGATGAACAATTTGTAAACTGTAAAGTGCTAACCAGATGTGCAGGACAGTGCTACCCATTTGGTGAGCAGCTCGTTCCCATCTTGACAGCCTTTGTTAGCTGCCTTCTCCAGGACCTTTCCCCCCAGCTCTCTCTTATCCGTAAAGTCTGTTGTCTGGGAATATTAGGAATTCAGTCTTCAGACTCACTTGCCACGTTCCTTTTTTTAGGCTACCATTGGTTAATGTTTTTCGCTTTGATGTTTTGTTTTACTGGTGAGCGCAACAAGCCACCATCGAGCACGCCGTGCTCCATGAGGTTTTATTGTCTTGCATTGTTTACGCCTTGGCTGTAACAGGTACTAGCAGCACTTACCACCCTGTGATTTTCCAGCAGTGAAAATAATAGAGGAATTTCATACAGGTAAAATAATTAGTGGTTTAAAAAAAAATGAATACAATTTGTCACACAGAGTATTAGCCTTTTTTTTCCCCCTCTGGTGTAAGTGTCAGTTTCTTGGGTTACCAAGACAGATTACGCAGAATTTTATCCTTTTACCTATGAAGCAGTATTTCCCAGGTGCTCCCTGACATTGGGTGGTCCAGACTCTGCAGGTTGGGGTGTCCAGACCCAGTGGATCAGAGTTACTGCCAACAACCTACGTGTTTTTAACAAATTTTGGCCCACTTAGTTTTATTTATTTATTTACTTTATTGAAGTATAGTTGATGTAAAATGTCATGTTAATTACTATTGTACAGAAAACTGATTCAGATATATATATATATATATATATATATACACATATATATCTTCTTTTTCATATTCTTTTCCATTACGGTTTCTTGTAGGATATTGAATTTAGTTTCCTGTGATATACAGTAGGATCTTGTTGCTTATCCATCCTACATGTAATAGTTTGCAACTGCGAATCCCGAACTCCCAGTCCATCCCTGTTTTGCCTCTGTGTTTGCCTTCCTCAAAGAAGGCAGCACTGATACAAGCACACTTCCCCTCTTGTGTGTTTATCTCCCTCAGCCATGGCACGGGGACAGTGACTCTCTCCTGCCTCTCTTCAGGGTGAAGGCAGAATGGGGCACATGGCAGAACTCAAAGAATCCTTGGAAATTTTGCCTGATCTCGATTCAAAAAAGGAAAAACCAGCCAACCAAAAGATGGCCAATTAAAATTGAATTTCAGATAAATAGTGAGTAAGCTCTTTGGACATGCATGTCCCATGAAATATTTGGGACATACTTATACTAAAGAGTTATTTATTGCTTATCTGAAATTCAAATTTAGCTGAGTGTCCTACTTTACCTGGCAATTCAAGTCCAACCCCCTCCATTTTAAAGGTGAGACTATGAATATTGGAGTTGGGGGCTATTTCCAGGATCTCTCAAATTCACGCTGAGTCGGACTTTGAGGATTTTCAACTTTGTTTCCTCCCTCTCCGCACCTGCAGAACGCTTTCAGTGCACTTGGGGATGCTTTGCTGAAGTAGGGGGAGGAGGTGGAACCCATTGGAAAGTGGGTTTCCTATACCTGTGTTTCAACATCCCTGAGCTGGGGAGTGAGAAAGAGACATTGTATTTTATTATTGATCGAAACATACTTGATATACAATATTGTGTTAGTTTCAGGTGTACAGCAAAGTGGTTCAGTTTTAATTTTTCAGGTTATATTCCATTATAGGTTATATCCTATTATATGATGTTGTCTATACCCTGCGCTATGCAGTGAATCTTTGTTGCTTATCTATTTTATGTACAGCAGTTCATGTCTCTTACTACCATACTCTTCATTTTTTCCTCCCTGTAATTTTTTAAAATTATTATTATTATTTAATTTATTTAAATTGGAGGCTAATTACTTTATAATATCGTAGTGGTTTTTGCCATACATTGACATGAATCAGCCATGGGTGTACATGTGTTCCCCATCCTGAACCCCCCTCTCACCTCCCTCCGCATCCCATCCCTCTGGGTCATCCCAGTGCACCAGCCCTGAGCACCCTGTCTCATGCATCGAACCTGGACTGGCGATCTGTTTCACATATGGTAATATACATGTTTCAGTGCTATTCTCTCAAATCATCCCACCCTCGCCTTCTCCCACAGAGTCCGAAATGGCTAAGATTCTGTTAACTACTCTGCCCACGGCTCCCTTCCCCGACACAGAGCCCCTCCCTACAAGTGCTTCTGTTCCCATGGTGGTATCCTCATCTCACAATGCCTCATCTAGTCTCTCTACTCTGGCAGAGACACCCCTCCACTTTTTCTTCTTCTTCTTCCTTAAGAATGTGTCAACTTCATCCTCAACACTTTTGGAAATTGGAAATAGCAAAGCCTTGCCTCCCCTTTTATCCTTGAAGGGATTAGAATATTCACGCTGGGACTCAGAGAAGAGAGAAGGGGATGAGTGTGGCTTCAAGGCAGGGAGTGTGGCTTCTCCCTCTTTTAGGGAGACGGGGAGCTAGGAATAACTCACCATTCACAAACATTCCCCTCGGCTCTACCCTGTATCAACAGTGCTCAGAAAATGTGGGGCACAACACCCACCCACACAGCCCTGGGCCACCAGTGGGGTTGATGAACATCTTTTTTTTTTTTTTTTTAAACTTTACATAATTGTATTGGTTTTGCCAAATATCAAAATGAATCCACCACAGGTATACATGTGTTCCCCATCCTGCACCCTCCTCCCTCCTCCCTCCCCATACCATCCCTCTGGGTCGTCCCAGTGCAGCAGCCCCAAGCATCCAGTATCGTGCATCGAACCTGGACTGGCAACTCGTTTCATACATGATATTTTACATGTTTCAATGACATTCTCCCAAATCTTCCCACCCTCTCCCACTTCCACAGAGTCCATAAGACTGTTCTATACATCAGTGTCTCTTTTGCTGTCTTGTACACAGGGTTATTGTTACCATCTTTCTAAATTCCATATATATGCGTTAGTATACTGTATTGGTGTTTTTCTTTCTGGCTTACTTCACTCTGTATAATAGGCTCCAGTTTCATCCACCTCATTAGAACTGATTCAAATGTATTCTTTTTAATGGCTGAGTAATACTCCATTGTGTATATGTACCACAGCTTTCTTATCCATTCATCTGCTGATGGACATCTTAGTTGAAGAATATTTTAGGAAGCTGAACAGGCCAGTTATGTGTCTTGTATTTATACATAAATATGTATATAAGCAAAAAATCCCAGCTCTAATTATCACCACCCTACTTCCTCATAGTAAATAAGGAACTGCTCTCATGACATAGCAAACCTGGCAGAAAGCAACAAAGGTGATAAAGCAAAGTTTGGAAGACCAGGTAGCATTTCCTTTGAAAGACTGGCCAAGAGTGACCCAGAGGCACAGTTAGGGACAGAAGATTTGTAACGTGGCAGGGTATGGGGATTTAGGGTTCTCTTTCTTGTCAAAAAGAGGAAGAAAAGAAAAAAATATATATATATAGTAAAATAACAGAAGCTAGGGTTTTCATGCCACTGCTACAATTTGCTGTGCCTTTTTGCCATGCAGCATGGTGGCTGCTTGCTGGTAGGTGATGATGAATTATTATGGCTGGAAGATGGTCAGAAAGGGGGACCATCCACAGTCCCCCCAACTCCCTATTCACATTGCATCAGTGTTCCAAGTCATGGGAATGACAGAATAAAAAGATATTAGAGGCATAAGTCTAGGAAAGGAGGAAATAAGTGGGAATGTTCCTGGCCTGGGCTTTGTGGGGCCAGTCATGCGGGGCATGACACAAAGAAGAAAGGTTCACTGATGGCCAGAGAAGGGGCTTTAGGGTTTGTGAGGCAGAGAGGGCTGTCTCTTGCCAGCCATGGGAGGGAGAGGCAAGGATCTTTATTATGATTTGTGAGAAGTCTTCTTTATTTCAACAATTGCTTTTAACTTAAAGACACTCACCTAAGACCCTGGGAGAGTTCCTTGGAGCTGAGCACTTCCCCTTGTGTGGGATCGGCTGTGGACTTTGAGGTCCTGCTGATACAGTCCTGGTACCTAAGTCCAGCCTATGTTCCATCCTCTCTACTTCCTTGCATGGGAGAGAGCAGGCATCCCAGGCTGTTTGGCCCTCACCAACATTACGCCATGTTTTGGATGAGCAGTGGAATTGATGATTTCCCTTCTAGCCAGCAATAGATGGGAGACACCAGACGCCCACTACTGTCTCTTCTCTTCCTCCAAATTCACATCTGCCTTCTCCTTGATTGAGAAAGCCTATCACCCAGCCAGTGCCTGGAATGGTTAATTCCTGAAATACTACTGAATGGAGTCTAAAGGAGAGGGTGTGCCACGGGCTGCGTGTGGGAGACATGTGCGTGCACACGTGCACTGCATACATACAGATATGCTGTGGCAGGTGTGTGTACATGCATATACATAGAGTCAGACATTCGCTCTGCCTGCATTCAAGGGGGAGAATGTTGCAGAGTATGCTTGCCATGAATTTTTGATCTGGTGCTCTATGCCATTATCACAAAATGAATATTGGTGAATCTCACTTTAACTTAGGGATCATTCCAGGATAAAAATGCCATTCATCAGAATTTTGGAGAGGAAAGTTCCCATGGCAATCCATTCGCTGGGATGGAGACGTATGGGCATGAGCAGTGGAAATTGAAAAACCGTGTTAAGTGGTTGAAGAGCCTCCAGCAGGAGATGGGGACCGGCCACTTGGGCAGTGCCATCAGTGGGAGAATAAAAGCCTCAGTGCACAGCCTCAGGGAGGGGACTCTGACAACACAGACGAGTGTCTGTGTCCTCCTTTGACCTGTGGAGGCAGGGGTGTGAGACCACAGAGGTGCCGTCATGGGATGGAGTGAGCCTGGGGGTGCCAGCAGGCCTCCTGCTCCCCTGTGAATGAGGGCAGGGTTGGAGGGCTAGGGTGAGATGGAGGGTACAGGTCCCAAGTTCCAGTGATCCCAGCAGATGAGTGCGGGGTGGGGGATGGAAGGCTGTTGCAGTAATGAGGCAGAGGAGGCAGACTGGTGTACCGATTGTCACACGAGACCACTCAACTCCCTAAAGGTAAGAACACTCCAGCTGAGAGACAAGTGGCCAAGGAAGCTGAAAGTTGTCAGGGGTGAGGTGGGGTAGTGAGCCCACAGCAGGCTGCAGATGCTCAGGCCATTTTGGTGGAGAACCTTCCACATGCCTGTGGCTGTATGACCTGCAACTGAGTCCCACTTCTGGAGGGAGACATGGAAACAAGGGAATCAGCAGACTACTTTCAGCAGGATGCTTTTTGGGCAGGTGGCCGGAACCTGAAATACAGGGAATTCCTTAACATTTATAACTAAAAGGATAGCGGCAGTGCTGCCTATAGGCCCAACTGCCTCAGGTCTGGGACAGGGTTTTCAGACCAAGCCCTGTCCATTTCTCATCTCTGGTAACAGGATGGCTGCAACTGCTCCAGCATCTCTGCCCACTCTCCAGTGTAGCCTGGGGCAGAAGGAGAGAAAGCCTCTGACCAGCATTCCCACAGACAACTTGCTTACATCTCATTGGCTCTAACTGGATCACATGTCTAATTCTAAACCAATCACTGTGGAGAGGTGAATGCAAAGTACTGGTTGCCTGAAACATGGTCTCATGATTCACCTCTGAGCTTGTATGGGACAACTTCAGGAAAAGTGCCAAGAGTGTTGATAAAGGGAGTTTCTCAAAGGTAAAACTAGGAAATTGGGGTAACATTTCCAAGCAAAGGGTGAATGGATATAAAGGAGGAAGAACATGAAGTGGGCACCCAGGGACATGACTGTGGTCCCAGCTCCATTACAGAGTGTCCATGTAAACCTTGATGACCTTCTGGACCTATTTCCCATCCAAGATGACCACTGAAATCCCTTTCAGCTCTATCCCTGACTCCTCTCAGATCCCAGGTGAAAATTCATGAGAACACTAAATTTAGCAAGGGTGGCTATGTTATACTTCAAAGGCCTCTTAGAAAGTCATTCTTAAAACTTAAAAAAAAAAAAAAAAGGCAATGGATCTCTCCCAAACTGTAGGAAACATGGTCCTTTGTTCTTTAAGAGAAACAAAAGGCTGATGGATTACTAATGAATTGTGGGGTGATGGTGATGGCAATTTTTTCAACACCAAAAGTTAGCAAGGACTTTGGGTGAAACTGTAAGTCTGTGATTTCCAAATCTGTTGAGAATAATGGTGTGCAAGTAATATAGAACAGAACAGAAATAATAATAAATGCTCTTTTAAAATAAGCTTTCTCTGGTTTGCTTTCATCTGGGGAGATGGCACTCTGAGAGGGGGTCTTATGGCCTCAGCTCCTCCATCAGTTCCTTGGTGCCTAGAGAAGATCTGAATCCTGCCAGTTTCTTCTGCAGACACTGTTTGGTACTGGAAACAAAAGAAAAAGAAACAAGCCTTGTGCTTCTGCAGCTTTTAGTCTAACACCCATCAATCAATAATTCCTCTAAGAAAAGTGTGATGAGTTTGATGGGCACTGCCCTTCTTGTGTCAAAGGGACCTAAGTTAGACTGGAGAATCCATGGTGTTCTCCCCAGGGAAGTGCCATTTAACCTGATACAGATGGAAACAGATTGACCAGAGAAAGAGGAGAGAGGAAGCCTTCTGAAATACAAAGGGAATGGAAGGGAAGGAGCTTGGGAATTCTGAACCCAAGTTAGTGTGGGTGGGTATGATGAGTGTGCAGAGAGAGAGAGTGATGGGAAGGGAGGTGGAGACATGGGTAGAGGCAGTATGTTGAGGCCCTTACCAACCAGGCAAAGGACTCTGAAGCTTATCCCAATAGTGATGGGAAGCCAGAGAAAAAGTTTGCTTTCTTACGCCTATTTTTTGTGAAGGGGAGTGACTTGCTCAGAATAGCATTTTAAAAAGATTATATTGCATGGAGAAATGCAACCTGATTTATGTTTTAAAAGACTGTGCTGGCTTCTGGGATGTAGAGGAGCAAGAGAAAAAGGAAGGAGACCAGCAAGAGGCTGCCTCAATTGTTGGGATGAAATATGAATGGAAGAGTGTGTATAAATCACTTATCTGATAAGGTATCACTAGGCTGAGCGCCAAAGAATTGATGCTTTTGAACTGTGGTGTTGCAGAAGACTCTTGCGAGTCCCTTGGACTGCAAGGAGATCCAACCAGTCCATTCTGAAGGAGATCAGCCCTGGGATTTCTTTGGAGGGAATGATGCTGAAGCTGAAACTCCAGTACTTTGGCCACCTCATGCAAAGAGTTGACTCACTGGAAAAGACTCTGATGCTGGGAAGAATTGAGGGCAGGAGGAGAAGGGGATGCCAGAGGATGAGATGGCTGGATGGCATCACTGACTCGATGGACGTGAGTCTGAGTGAATTCTGGGAGTTTGTGATGGACAGGGAGGCCTGGCATGCTGCGATTCACGGGGTCGCAAAGAGTCGGACACGACTGAGCGACTGAACTGAACTGAATCTTGGGTCTGCTTGTCTGATGCACAGCAAAGTCAATCCACTGACACTGGGGTCTGGTGAAGGAAAGTACAACGTTTATTGCAGGGTGACAGTCAAGGAGAAAAGACATCTACAGCTCAAAAGACGTGAACTCCTGATGGCTTTTGAGGAAGGGTTTTTCAAGACAACTGTAGGGATGAGAGATATGGGGTCTGTGATCAGCTCCTGTACATTCTTCTAATTGGCTGATGGACAGGGAGGCTGGCGTGCTGCGATTCATGGGGTCGCAAAGAGTCAGACATGACTGAGCGACTGATCTGATCTAATCTGAGGTAGTATGGTGAGATTTTGGGAATCTTAATCATCAGTTTTCTGATTCCAAGTGGCCTGAGGTCTATATGCTGGTGGTCAGCAAGTGTCAGCTTTCTTCATCTGGTGACAAGGGGTGTGGTCTCAGTTTCTGCAAAACTACTTAAGTATACGCATCAGGATGTTATCTATAGGTTGTGAGATGGAACTAAGTGTCCTTGACTTTGTTTCATGGTTAAACTATTATATTTTCTCTTTCTTGACTACTTCCCTTTGTTTCTGTATTTTCTTACTTCTCTAGCCATTAACTGATTAAATTTTCTCTTAGGAAAGGGAAGGCATAGGAGGCTAAAGTTTTTCTATAAATAAGAAGCCATGGACCATGGGGGCTGTCCCCAGGAAGGTCCTGCAGAATCCTGCTTCGTTTCAAAGAGAATTGTATCAAAAATATATAAAAAGTCATTATAATTCAATAATAAAAGCTAACTCAATTAAAAATAGGCAAAGGATCTAAAGAGACTTTCCTCCAAAGAAAATACAAGTGACTGACAAGCACATAGAAAGATGCTCAGCAATTTCAGTCACTGTGTGGTTGGCACGGCTTGTGTGCTCACTCTATCCAACTCTTTGTGACCCCATGGACTGTAGCCTGTCAGGCTCCTCTGCCCGTTGAATTTTCCAGGCATGAATACTGGAAGAGGTTGCCATTTCCTACTTCAGGGGGTCTTCCTGAGTCAGGGATTAAACCCATGTCTCTTACATTGGCAGGCAGATTCTTTACCACTGTGCCACCTGGGAAGCCCCATTAGTCACTAGGGAAATGCAAATCAAATTACAGTGCTTTCCAACCCAATAAATTGATTATACACTTAACTCTGCCCAGACTTCCTCAGTGATTCAGGGTACCGAGAGGATAAAGTCCAGATTCCCTAAAACATTAGACTGTATGGACGCTACCTCTGCCTTTCCAGGTCTAGCTTCTATCCCTTCCCCACAAAACCACTCCATAAATTCTTGATAATTCGCTGACTGCATCCCACTCTGGACTTGGCATTGCTTTGAAGGTCCACTATGGAGAGCCAGGTCAGATGTCTCCTGACCTAAGCACCTTTCTCTGACCCAGGCTTGGAGGCTCCTCTCTATGCATCCCAGCACTGTCATGCTCTGAGCTGTAGATTTGTTGCCAATTTCTGCTTCCAGCCCGCTCTGCGAAGGCCTGGAGGGCAGTTTCTGGTCCTGGAGCTGTGTTCCTCGCAGAGGGTCAGGTGGGGACCAGTGGTCAGTGAGGATGCCTGAGTTTACATCCTTCTGAACTCCTGTCGCTCTGTGGCCCTGGCCTCATCCTGGTCTCCTCCCACTGGCAGCCAAGAGCCTCAGGTGCTGCAGAGGTGGGACTGGCCAGAGTGTGAGCAGGATGCTTCCTGGAGGTTGGGTGGAGAAGCCATGGGTGGCAGATGCAGGGTTAGTCTTTTGGGAAACAAAGGGTCCTAGAACAGCAACACAGTCAAAGAAACAGGACGGGATGTGCAAAAGAGAGGCAAGCTTGAGCCTTAGGGCTTGCTTCTCCTGGGAGAGAGGGCTGGGGACTGTTTAACTGCCATCTCCTCAGCCGTGTGGAATTACTGTGAGGCAGGAGATTATTCTGCCTCACTTGACGGGTAACTGTCACTGTTCATCTCCTAATCACAACTGCCTTGCACATCGACGTGTTTCACAGGTAGTTGCCTCCTCATCCTCCACAGCACACTTCTACTGCCATGAACCCTCCTTGGCATTCCCCCAGGGAAGTCATGGGTCTGCACCCCAATGACATCTTTCACATCTGCACCCCGACCCACTTTCACATCTGGACCTTGGTTGTACTTCATTCCTAGATGGGGAGACCCCTAGGGTTCAGGGGCAGCATCTCATCCCATGGTGCTACCCCTACTTGGCACAGCAGGTACCCAGTACATACCTTATGCCTTCAGATTGCATGCCAACCCTGCAAAGCAGATGCCCTCACACAGTGGGGGAAACTGAGTCCAGATAACTGGGCCAGGCCAAGCTGCTTTCTGTTTTCTGGGTCCACTGTTGCTTTGCAGACATAGCACTTTTATTTACTTAATATTTGGGGAGGAAAAATACTTAAGAACGTGGCCTTGAAAGGGTGTCCCCTCGGGCTGTGGGGGAGGCTGTGGTGAAGCTCAGGTGAGAGGTGGGTGGTGCTGAGATCCCGCCAGAGGACGGAAGGATGAGATGGTCCGTCTGAGGCCTCGGAGAGAGAAGCTAGGCAAGGCTGAGGTGAGTCTCTTTTCCTAAATGTAGGAGAGAGAACACACACATGATTGCACACATGCACACCTCCCTTTTCTTGGACCCTTCAGTTCTGACTGTCACCTGAAATTGTTCCGACCACCTGTCAAGGCCTTTCAGCATCCTTTGGTGGCGGAGTTGGGCCTTCTTACAGCGTGCCAGTCACACAGTTGGAACACACAGCAGCCCTGGGGATGCCCAGCACAGAATCCCAGACACCTAATTGGGAAGCATTTTCAGCATTACCCTCCTGTGGGTTATGGAATCGACCACCATACAGGCCAGACATTAGGGAAAGCAATATTTGAAACTTCAATTTTTGAGTCTGTTAAATTAGGGATGTCTTGTTCTGGTTTAAAGACCATACTTTACAAAGACATTTACTGTGGCATAGCTTTGGACAATGAATTCCTTTAATAAAGTTTTATGACTTTTCTGGTTTCCTTTTTTAAACAAAGCTAAGTCATGTGCATTTTAAGAAAAGCTGAAAATACCCATAAAGATGAAAAGAATCACCTGTTACCCCTAATGTCACCACTCAGAAATAAACGATCTTAATATTTTGTTGCATACTTTTTTATAACTAAGCTTATAAATAGAGATACATATTTCATATGCAGTAGACATTTATACCAGTCACTTTATAAAGTATGTTTGTTTCTTTGACTTTAAAATTAGCCTGATTGATACTCTTCAAGGAGCAATCATATAATGTCAGGTGCATTTTTCCCCTCTGTGTTGTCCCAAGAAGAATCTTTGGTCTCACTGACTTCTGCCATTGTCCCATGATCTTTGAACCAGGAGACACTCTGAAATTGCACTCACAGCAACTGTGCTTTTTTTTTCACTGGTAAAAGAAAGTGGGCAAAGGGGATCATGAATACACATAATCAAGGAAATAAGGTGATTTAGCATCTCTTAAGGAATTTATAAATTATTCATGTCTGGATCAGGCAAGATCTTCTAGTATGATTTTATTTTTCTGAAGAGTTGGTTAGCAATTCATATACTTTAAGGGATGCCCCCCCAAAAATCTAATTTAACCTCTGTTGATTTTTATTAAAGTTTTGGTCTAAATACTTGGTCAATGAGAGCAGTAAAAAGTCTGTTCCTGTCTTTCAAAGACCTGGCTTTGCTAAGCTGTGGACCTATGGTCTCCTGAATCTTTAATCCAAGAATGATTTTCAGACTAATATTCAAACTCAAGTACAGAGACATTTCCCACCGTCCATCCAAACAAAATGAAGTCAGCTTTGACTGTGCAAAATGTCGATGAATTCTTCAGAGTAAATCAGCCTTGTCAGGGTGATGCAGAACCGTCAGCTCTTTGTGACATAATATAATATGAAATGATATTGAACAACATGCGTTTGGCACTAAATTGTTAGCGGGTTTTAGCTTTGACAGCAGCAAGTTTATTGCTTTAATCCCAAGGTCTTTTAACCCTCTTTGACATAAATTGAGGTTGGCTTTTGTGAAAAAATCTCCACTTTACTCTCTCTTCCTTTACCTAAAACTGCTTTTAACAATTTATGCTAGTACATCAGACACTCATTTTGAGTGACAAAAAGAAAAAAAAAAAAAGATCTATTAGAATAGAAGGGAGAAAAGGCCAACTTAGGCTAAGCAGTCTGTGTCTCTTCTGGTGCCCACATCACAGTTTTCTCCAGGTGAATACGCAAATTAAGTTATAATAATGCATGACTTCCATGAGTAATGCAGGCAGGGCAGCAGGCAAGGTGGAGGACGGGCCACTGCCAGGGAACAAAGGCTCCTAATTGAAAACAGAAGCCGGTTTTGCATTTTGCTCCAATTGAACACATTTCCATATATGGGTTCATCCCTTCCTCCTCTACCACCTACCCCCATATTTTTAAGAGATCAAAGATGACTTTTCTTTTATAGAAATAGTTTTGAAACACTGCTTTAGTAACTATGGCATATAAATAAAGACTCCCTCAATGTTATATTGTAATTATAGTACAAGCTAGCCAATGAGTGGTGGTATCATAGAATGGGAGGATTGGAGAGGGTGCCGGGTCTTCGTCTTCAGTCTCCTGCCCAGGGCTGGCATCTCTACCAGAGACCTCTGTGAACTGTGCTGGAATGCTTTTGGAGAGGGTGTTCCCTGCCTCACAAGGGAGACCCTTCAATTTCAGAGTGCTTATGATCCACTTTAAGACACTCTATTCCTGTGGGCTGGTGGATGAGTCCAGAATAAATCAACATGCAGCCACCCCATGAGCCTACTGATCTCTGAATGCAGTGACTCCTTTTTCTGTTTCCTAGATTTAAAAGTTCTAATTTTCTTTGTCCCAGTAAGTATACAGGGTTCTTGGCCTCCTTAATCAATAGAAATTGATCAGAAGCCACAAAATAAATTTAGGCCAGACTTTTTTGGGCCCCTGCTCAGGAGGGGGTGAAAACAAACAACAGGTTTCCTTGCTTCTTGAGGAAGGGTGAGCTGGCTCCTTATGCAGAGTGAGGGCAGGGGTCCCGGGTTTGGGCCTAGTCTTAGCTTAGCTGGTCTGCCCACCCATTTGGTGGTGGTGTGTGCAGGTGCCAGGTGCCATGAGCTGCCATGGCTCCCAGCTCTCCAGAAGCTGCAGTTGGGCTTTTTTGTCTTTTTGTATCTTCTTGTCCATAATTTGCCCCAATTGCACATGCACGCAGTTATTCAGTCCCTTATAGTTTCTTTGTATTGTGTTGCTTGAAGAGACATTTGCCCAGCTGCAAGCTTTGTAGCAAAGGGTCCCAGGTCCCAGGTCCCAGCCTGTCTTACATTCAGGCATTTAACCTCAGGAAGTAGTCAGGAAAATTGCAATAGATGTGTGTAGACAGCAGTGGATTGTGGTAATTACAATCTTGGCTGCAGCATCAGACAGGCCTGGGTTTAAATTCCAGCTCTGATCCTAGTCCAGGATGTCATAGCCAGTTAGTTACTTAAAATCTGTAAGTTCATTTTTCTCCTCTATAAAATAGAGAAATTAGTAGTATCTCCCCTCCAGAGCTGGAGAATTAAGAGATAAAGCTTAAAGGGTGCTTCATTAGTAATACGTCTTTCTGCTTTTTATCATACCAGCATCATGGTATATAAATATGAAAATCAGAATCAACCTGCACTCATTAGTAAATGACAGTACAGGAATGCCATGTGGCTATTCAAAATAATTTTGTACATACCTTTTATAGACACAAATATTTGCCTATTCAAGACATACATTGTTATATATAATAACAATATGTATTGCTAATTTAAAAAAACAGATTATGGAATCACATGACCTCCATTTTCCAAACAACTTATAATGCAGTATGTAAAACCTTGAAGGATATACACCTCTGCCTTTGAGATTGTGATTTCTGATTTATCTCTATTTTCTATATTTTCTTAACTATAGTATATGTATCAAAATACTTGTACTATGAGGAAAGTTTTGCAATGAGAAGAGAGTGTGTTCCTCCACTGATTGTGTTTGCATGCAGTTGGAACTCCTCCTCCACTCTGAATGCTAATTATTGGGTTCCTTAGTTTATCGATGCCCCTTTATTTTTTTTTTTGACTTTAAATGCATAGCTTTTAATCTCAGATCATTGATTCGATGCCCCTTTAATCACATGGGCCCAGATGTACACATGGCATACCAGATATTGTCTCGTCAAGGCACAGAACCAGGTGGAGCTGACACCTCCTTTCCCTGTAAGTGGAGCCCATCTTACTTGTGCACGACTAACATTCCCTAGGCCATCTTCAGGAGACTCTTAGATTATAGGTCGTTGTCCAGACGGAATGCTGTGGATGAGAGACATTCCCTGTGCCCCAACTCCTCAAATTCTGGAGTCCCTTCTCATTTTGGCATTGCCCCTCTTCCTCTTACATTTCAGCTCCCTTCCCTCTGTGGTCAGGCCCAGCTGGAGTGGGATAGGGGATGCTCTTGAGTCATCGCCAAAGACAGTGGCTGGTTAGAAATGCTTTATACAACTGTATGTTATGATAAGGACTGTCAGCTCCCTGGCTGCCTTTTCTCTTTCTAGAGGTTGAGATCTTGCTAATACATTTCCCTCCAGTTTAAATCTGTTATGTAAAACTAGGCTCAAGCTTCAATTATTTTCCAAGTGGTTCAATAGTTCAATAAATTATTCAGGGTTACAGTTCACATTGCTTTAACCAAATAAACTGATCTGGTTATGTGAGATGACGGTAGCCAGACTGCGGGTGGGCATAGTATGTTCCCTTTGCAGCTGTTTTAATTTTTTTTTTTTTATGAAAAAAACAGCCACAATGCCAACAATTCATACATTAATCATAGCCAAGAAGAAGTAAGGGAAATTCACCTCTCTGCCGTGACTCATGATCAGTGGTTCAAAAATCCCCTGGAAGGTCACAGGAAGAAAGGAAGCTCTTGCAGAGTCCCCAGGCCAGGCTAGGAGACGTCTTGTCCCTTGGGCTCAAACTACAAGACCTCGGGCTAGATCTCTGCATGGTAAGGCTTACTTCCCCAGGGGATAGAGGGGTGGGTATGAGGGGGCTGTGTGTTGTTGGAAGCCTGAAAGTGTCTTGAGCTGAAAGAACTATTTCCAAGGGAAGCCATAGGGATCTCTTGCTCTGCTTTTCTGTTTCACAAACATGTTAGCTTTCTTAGCTCCCAGGGACTACTGCAAGATGGGTCCTGAGGACATTTCCATCTACTCAGGACTACCTCTGCTGCCACCCAAACTGGGTGTTTGGGAAGCTCCCTCCGAGGCCCAGGGAGGGGGTAAATGCCCTGTCCGCAGCTGCCCTAGGCTTCATTCTGTGGTCATGACGTGATGCCCATCATGGTACCTCCAGGGTGGGCCCCCTGCCAGCCTTGCCATTTGGTTGCTGAGTACAGAGAGGCCACACCTTCTGGAACGCAAACTCTGGCTGCGTATCCCACATATACTCCCCTGGGCCTGATAACCCTGGGACTCTTGGCAGAATGTGAGCCCTTGGTTGTCCACCATAGAGCAGCTCATGGTCTGTGGCCTGTGCCCTGATCTTGGTGACTCAAAGCTTATTGGCTGCCTGAGTAAGCATGTCCCCAAGCTTCCAGGCTGCAGGGGTCATTCTGACCTTAAAAAAGCAAAACAAAACCCTCAAATACTGTCCTACCTGCAAAGAGAAGCCAAGAAACCTCCTTTCCAGTATCTCTGAGGAGTTCTGTGTGCTTTCTTTCTCCCACTTCTTTTTCTCATTGAGGCATTTGGAGACTTGCCCAGTGACTCTTTCCTCTTCACATTGACACAGGTGTGGGGCACTCCCCTGCTTCAACTTAGCAAAAGCAGGCAAAGATAGTAAACTTTCTTGGAAGACTGGACAGGAACAAGAAAGGAGCTTTATTTGCAGCAGAGCTCAGACCTCCAAAACCTACATTCTCTCTTTTCTATGCAGATAAAAATTTACTCACCTTTCTCTTCATGACACAGTTCACTTAGTATGATGAATATGATCATCTCTAGTTGCATCCAGGTTGCTGCGAATGGCATTCTTTCATCCTTTTTTATGGCTGAGTAGTATTCCATGGTATATAGGTACAGCAGTAATTAAAAGAACATAGTAATTCAACTAAACTTCTATAAAAATAAATTTTAAAAATCTACTTGCCCCTTTCAGACTATGTCTGAAGACGGTGGCAGCAGGGGTTTATGGCCCAAAACCATCACAGTATCTTTCTTAGAAAATACTCCAAGCTGGAGAAAAAGGGTGTAGGTCCCCTAGCAGGCAGATGTGTTTGCAGTCATTTGTGGTTTAAAATAGGAGTTCTTTTTTTTCACTCTCTTTCCTAAACACAGATAGAAATTGCCATCAGTGGCAGTACATCCCAGGTTGAGGTTGCAAACCAGCTGCCTTGGGCAGTATCTGGCTCACAGATGTGATTTTTTTTTTTTTTTTGCTTGCAATGAATTTTTTTTCAAAAATTAAAAAATCACTGAATTTTATTCAAAAACTATTAAATTTACATCTTCTCTTTAAAAATCAGATTATCTGGCTTCATTGAGGTCCACATTCTTCATGGCAGGATAGGCCAGAGCTGTTCAGCTGTTTCTAGACTTGTCACTGCCTCTACTGGGCACAAAGCCACCCGTCCCCTCAGTGTCTGGCTTCTGTGATTGTTTCTCCAGTCCTGGAAGGTCCAGAAGAGCCTGGCCCGTCTAGGGACAGTGCTTTAAAAATGTAATGCTGACCGTTGGGATTGGGGAAAGACATGTAGAAGAAAGAAGCTAAGGGTCCACCGACCTCTAGCCGTCCCTTCATTTTTGCCTTTAAAATGAGGATCTCATCTTTCCCGTCTGCTTTTTTTTTTTATTTTATTTTATTTTTAGATTTTACATAACTGTATTAGTTTTGCCAAATATCAAAATGAATCCGCCACAGGTATACATGTGTTCCCCGTCTGCTTTTGTGAAATTTTGCATGAAAACGTTCATGAAAAATGCTTTGAACTTTTCCGAGGTGGCTGATAAAGTAAAAGTGATAGTTTTAGACTCTCGATACTCAAAATCCATGAAACATCTGTATTATCCGTTCTCTTCCTTTACACTTGAAATTGGATACTGTTTTAAGAAGAAAATTTTAGTGCCGCAGAACTGACAAGCTGAAAGAGTTGACAGTTCTCTCTGATTTGATGCCCAGACACATGTTGACTTTAATTCTTTGCGAGTCAAAGCCAAGGTTTGGGTGCAAGCTTGGCATTTCGGGGGTGTTACCATGCCACTCAGGCCATGTCTTCTGATTGTCACTTGAGTGCTGGAGTATTTGATACTCAGGGACTCCGGGCTGTACACAGCCCACAGGAACTGCGTGACTGCCTCAGGGGTAGGACGATGGTGGGAGAGGCCGCCAAGTCCCAGACGGGTCGTCTTCGATCAAGGATGCCACAAAGCAGATCTGGTTTCCCAACTGCAGGCAGCTGTTGCAAATGAACATTAGGGCAGATTTGCAGGACTGATTTTTATTCATCCATCTATGGAATGGTGGCCCAGCTCTTTGGTTCCTTTCAGTGTGAAACTGTGGTAGCTTCCCAGTGGCATTCCAGGGGCCACAGATGAAGCATCCTTCTCTGGAGACTCATGGGAATCAGGAGGCTCTGCTAGACCAAGTCTCCCACCCCAGGGTCCAGGACAACCATGCTTAATTACTCTCATGTTCTTTGAAAGCTTGGTAGCTGCTAATGAAGGGTGACCGCTCGAGACCTATGGCATCCAGAAAAGATGCTCCTGTGAGTGGATTTGGGTTGCTGTTCAAGCTTCTGCACAACTTTCCTCCTAAATTCTTACCAAAGTATGTATTTGAGTAAGCCAAGCATTCCAGTCTGCATCCAGACTGGTGACATTCCTCCACTTGTTTCTGGCATGTACCATTCTGCAATCAGAGTTCCCACTCTGCCAGCAGAAGCGTGCAACCTACACTCCCCAACCTCTTGCCTACCCATTTGCAGATGGCCACACAGGTGGGAGATGCCACTGCCTTTCAGGGCCTGAGCCATTATCCTGGGATAAAGTCTAATCACTTAGCTGTGGGCACCAAACTTGTTCATCTTGAACTCACTTTGATTCCCCTGGGACTTACCTGGAACTCGCTGAGCAAGTGAACTGCCCTAAATTAAAACATGCGTCTGTCCATGCTTTCCACTGTGTTTAGGAAGGCTTTACTCTGGATTCGTGTCCAGTCCCTGATCCCAGACCCACTCACTGTGGTGGATACATTTTCACCACATTTATTATTCTTTCTGGTTCCTGCTTTCCAAATTGCCCAGAGACAGGAGTCACCCCTCTTCTCCCCTCAACCCTAAGAGTATTTTGAGAGCAGCAGGCTGGCTAACTTTCCAGTGAACTTGTATGTAACAATCCCTAACCAGCCGAAAATACATTCAGGAAGCCAGGTCAATATATAATCTCTAACAGTCAGCCTGTTAAGCCACCAGTCTCCTTGACAGACATTAATAAAAATGCCGTCTCCAACATGGCCCAGCTCTGGCAGCCCCGGGTTTCTGGCGGGCCTCCGTTGACATGAGGGGTGCAACCCCAACCTGCCATGTTGTCAAATGATGTGGCTAAGAAAAGTGACAGAGAGAAGGCTGGGTGTGTTCCCTGCCTGACTAATGAGCTTCTGAGGCCAATTATTTATTTTCTCTGAATCAAATCTTTGAGAACCAGGTACCCCTTCATGTACAATGAATACAGCATTGGGCTCTGGCCTCCAGGCCTGGCCTAACTTATCACGTGAGGTTTTGGATCCTGGCCAGATCAGGAGACAAGGCCGCCTTTCTGAGTCCTTCGCACTTTGTGAACAAGATGACACAGGGAAGACAGAGGCCTGGGGGTGGCGAGGAGGATGAGAAAGCCTCTGCCCTCCTCCTTTCTCACTTGCTTGCCTCCCCTCCCTTTCTTTACAAGGTAGAGAGTAGGCAAAAAGGCTCTTCTCCCATTCTTACTATGCTTCTTTTTCCCCCACTTTACTCTTTTAAAATATTTTTTGATATTTTTAATTTTATTTTTTATTGAAGTATAGTTGAATTATGATATTGTGTTAATCACTGCTGTACAGCAAAGTGACTCAGTGATGCATATATACATGTATATATATTCTTTTCCATTCTGGTTGATCACAGGATATTGAATATAGTTCCCTGTGTTATACAATGTGACCTTGTTGTTTATCCATTCTAAATATACCAGTTTGTAACTGCTAATCACAGGCTCTCATCTCATGACATGAAGTGTGATTGGGCCGCTTCTTGTGGGCATCTTTGAGATAACTCTGAGATGATGCTTTGGCTGAGCTAGAAGCCCCATGTGACCCTTTTGAGACATCAGCTTGGCTCTTGTCATCTCTCTCTCCAGAACCTTCTGGCCTCTCAGCATTGCTTTAATTTTGATGCACTTAACATGGGCTTGCTTTTTTTATTCATATATGTTCTTGCAAAATATGTACTCTTGATTTGTATGCATGCAATTGAATTTCATATAAATGATATTGGTTGAGACATCATAGACTTTTTAAAAATTTCCTTCACTTAGCACTATACCTTTAAGACCCAGGACACATCTAGACTGTTTTCCCCAGGTGATGCATGAGACTCCATGGTTTGCATTCACCATATTTTATCTATACACTCATTCAAAGATGGCAACCCAAATGCCTTCAACTTCTCAACGTGGCAGACAAGGTTACCATGGACTTCCTAGCACATGTCCACTTAGGAGCATGTATGGGAACTGGGGATACCCTTGAGCAGATGGATTTTAGAAGTTGACTTAAAGCTAGCCAATTGCTATTCAGAATTGCTGCACCAGTCACATTACCTTAAGAGGTGGATTACATTCTCATATCCCCACATTTCCTCCAATGTTTGGCACCAGCTTTCTAACTCAGCCAATCTAATATGTATAAGCAATAGTTCATTATTGTTTTAATTTGCACTTCTCTGATTATTAAGGATTTTAAGCATCTCTTCAATGTGCTTGTAGCCTTAGAATTTTCTCAACTATAAATTACTATTCAGATCCTCTGATCACTTTTTCCATTGGGTTGACATTTTCTCCTTGTTGATATGCAGAAATTCCTTACATAGTCTAGAAACAATAATGCCTTGCTGTTTTAGATATTGCATGTATCTTCTAGTCTAGCATTTAGTAACTTTGTTCATGGTTTCTCTGAATAAAAATCTTTTATTTCCATATCATAAAGTTAATCCACTTTT
Organism: Bubalus kerabau; assembly: GCF_029407905.1. NCBI lineage: Eukaryota > Metazoa > Chordata > Mammalia > Artiodactyla > Bovidae > Bubalus > Bubalus kerabau. The sequence continues at coordinate 45,393,650 of NC_073640.1, read as the reverse complement.
TTGGTACCTTCACTATGAACAAAGCTAGTGGAGGTGATGGAATTCCAGTTGAGCTATTTCAAATCCTGAAAGATGATGCTGTGAAAGTGCTGCACTCAATATGCCAGCAAATTTGGAAAACTCAGCAGTGGCTACAGGACTGGAAAAGGTCAGTTTTCATTCCAATCCCAAAGAAAGGCAATGCCAAAGAATGCTCAAACTACCACACAATTGCACTCATCTCACACACTAGTAAAGTAATGCTCAAAATTCTCCAAGCCAGGCTTCAGCAATATGTGAACCATGAACTTCCTGATGTTCAAGCTGGTTTTAGAAAAGGCAGAGGAACCAGAGATCAAATTGCCAACATCCGCTGGATCATGGAAAAAACAAGAGAGTTCCAGAAAAATATCTATTTCTGCTTTATTGACTATTCCAAAGCCTTTGACTATGTGGATCATAATAAACTGTGGAAAATTCTGAAAGAGATGGGAATACCAGACCACCTGATCTGCCTCTTGAGAAATTTGTATGCAGGTCAGGAAGCAACAGTTAGAACTGGACATGGAACAACAGACTTGTTCCAAACAGGAAAAGGAGTACGTCAAGGCTGTATATTGTCACCCTGCTTATTTAACTTATATGCAGAGTACATCATGAGAAACGCTGGGCTGGAAGAAGCACAAGCTGGAATCAAGATTGCCAGGAGAAAGATCAATAGCCTCAGATATGCAGATGACACCACCCTCATGGCAGAAAGTGAAGAGGAACTCAAAAGCCTCTTGATAAAAGTGAAAGTGGAGAGTGAAAAAGTTGGCTTAAAGCTCAACATTCAGAAAACGAAGATCATGGCATCCGGTCCTATCACTTCATGGGAAATAGATGGGGAAACAGTGGAAACAGTGTCAGACTTTATTTTTTGGGGCTCCAAAATCACTGCAGATGGTGACTGCAGCCATGAAATTAAAAGATGCTTACTCCTTGGAAGGAAGGTTATGACCAACCTAGATAGCATATTCAAAAGCAGAGACATTAATTTGCCAACAAAGGTTCGTCTAGTCAAGGCTACGGTTTTTCCTGTGGTCATGTATGGATGTGAGAGTTGGACTGTGAAGAAGGCTGAGCACCGAAGAATTGATGCTTTTGAACTGTGGTGTTGGAGAAGACTCTTGAGAGTCCCTTGGACTGAAAGGAGATCCAACCAGTCCATTCTGAAGGAGATCAGCCCTGGGTGTTCTTTGGAAGGAATGATGCTAAAGCTGAAACTCCAGTACTTTGGCCACCTCATGAGAAGAGTTGACTCATTGGAAAAGACTCTGATGCTGGGAGGGATTGGGGGCAGGAGGAGAAGGGGACGACAGAGAATGAGATGGCTGGATGACATCACTGACTCGATGGATGTGAGTCTGAGTGAACTCCGGGAGTTGGTGATGGACAGGGAGGCCTGGTGTGCTGCGATTCATGGGGTCACAAAGAGTCGGACACGGCTGAGTGACTGAACTAACTGACTGATGGGGTTTTGGGGGGGAGTTTTGTTTGAAAGGTCATGGCCAGTGTTATGAGGGAACAAAAAGAAATCGGAGTTGTAAAGATTTGAAGGGAAGAGATAAAATGGACATTATCTGCAAATGATATGATCATCTCCCCAGAATAACTGAAGGAATCAACACACACATACTATTAGAACCAATAATAGAGTTCAGTGAGATAGCTAAACTCAAGCTCAACATACAAAAATCAATAGTACTTCTCTATCCCAGCAATAACCAACTTGAAAATAAAACGTGAAAATGAGCAGTGCATTTCTGCCCAGGCAAGGTATTTCATAGGCATTTTGTGTTTTGTTTTAAGGGAAAAGGTTCTCTGCTGTGGAGTGTTAACAGACTATTGGTATACCAAGTGAAAACTACTACAGAGTAGAGAGAGGCACAGCAGAGACGGTGACCCCCTGGACTGGGAGAACGAGAGGCAGAGGGTCTTCAAAGTTCCTCAAGGTCTGCAGATTCAGTGTTGTGTGGCTGCTCCTTGAAGTGAGGAAAAGAGGTCTGTCTTTCTCACCTCTGTCCCCAGCACCTTATGTCTGCCACCTAGCTGGCCATCAGTATTTACTGACAAATGAATGGTGTAGCGTATGTACCAAGATCTTAGTGACCATTCATTGACAGCTTTCTATTAAGTCTCAAGAGAAAATTTTCTAACGGTAAAATTGATTTTGACAGAAAAACAGGGACACAAGGTACAGTATTTACCGTCTTTGGGAATAGGGTATAAAAGTGTTCCTGAGAATAATGACTCAGTGGCATTAACTACAGTCAGATTGCTGTGGAACCATCACCACCATCTGTCTTCAGGACATTTCATCTTTCCAAACTGAAACCCTGTTCCCAGTCAAGCATCCATTCCATCCTCCCTTGGCCCCCTGGCAACCATCATTCCATTTCTGTCTTTATGAATTTGACTACTCATATAAGTTTCTAATACTTGTTTCTGATATTAATCCTAGAAAAGTCATATGAGTTTCAAATATTTGTGTAACTCAGCTGGTAAAGAATCCACCCACAGTGCAGGAGACCCTGGTTCAATTCCTGAGATGAGAAGATCACCTGAAGAAGGGCTGGGCTACCCATTCCAGTATTCTTGGGCTTCCCTGGTGGATCAGATGATAAAGAATCTGCCGGCAATGTGGGAGACCTGGGTTCAATCCCTGTGTTGGGAAGATCCCCTGGAGGAGGGCATGACAACCCACTCCATTATTCTTGCCTGGAGAATTCCTATGGACAGAGGAGCCTGGTGGGCTACAGTCCATGGAGCCACAAAGAGTTGGACATGATGGAGTGACTAAGCACAGCAAACATTTGTCCTTTTGGATCTGGATTATTTCAGTTAATATGCTTCCAGGGTTCATCCATGTTGTAGGCTGTGTCAGAATTGCCTTTCCCTTTAAGGCTGAATAATATTCTGTTGTATGTAATGTCGTATTTTGTTAACCCGTTTATTTGTTGATGGACATGTGGCTTGTTTACCCCTCCCATTCAAAGGCACGTTTATTATGTGCATAATCTGGGCCAGATAGGTCCTGGGGATGCAAAAGTAAATATAACACATTACTTCTGTCCTTGAATTTCTCATGGTGTTCTTGGGATGTTATATAACTAAGCAATAATTGCAGTACATGGGAGGGAGTTTCAAAAGGAAGGGAATATACATATACTTATGGTTGATTCATGTTGCAGTTTGACAGAAAACAACAAAATTCTGTAAAACAATTTTCCTTCAAAAAAAAAAAAATTCAGTACAATCTGAAAAAGAGGAGTGTGCATATGAGCCCACAGAAGGAAGCCATTCTCTCTCTCCTAAGTGTAGGTGAGTTTTTGGAACTGGAACTTCTTGAAGGATGAGTGGCCCTTCTGACAAACAGCAGGCATCTTGGTGCTTTAGGCAGAGGGCACAATATATGCACAAAGATAACCAGAGGCTGTTAAGTGGCTAGGTACAACTGAAGGGTAGAATATGCGGTTAGAGTAGGCTGTGTGTTGAAGGGAATAGAAGTGGTCGAGCAATCTGGAAAAGTAGATGTAGCCCAATATTTGCCACACTATTTCCTAAAACTGTAGGAAATTGCTTATTACCTAACACATGCACAAGTTTCATATATTTGTATATATGTGTGTGTGTGTGTATATATATATATATTTCCCTTTTAACACAAAAGGCAACTTAGTATACACATTGTTTGACACATTATGGGCTTTTTAGTTAGTCTGTTTTACTTGGTATACACTGGCCATCTTTCTATATCCATATATAGAAAGTGTGACTATGTCTTTGTAGTTTCCTGGTATCATATTTTATGGATATACCATAGTTTTTAGCCAGTTTGTAAGAGATGGACATCTAGGTTTTTTACCTTTTTTTTTCTCTTACAAGAAGCTAATGAATAACTGTGTACAGACATCATTTCAAGTGCATGCAAGTGTAACTCGAGGATAAATTCCCAAATGTATAATTGATGGGTCAAAGGGTATATACATACGTAATTTTGATAGATGGTGCTGATTTGCCCTCTGCAGGGGTTATACCAATTCATATTCCCACCAGCAATATGTGATGCCTGTTTCTCCAAAGCATCCCTAACAGAATGCTACCAAACTTTAGGATTTTTGCCAGTTGAATTGGTGAAAAGAGCATCTTGAAATAACTTTAAGTTGGGGGTCTTACTAAAGTAAAGTTGAGCTTCTCTTCTTATGTTTAATCATTTATATTTCCTTTTCTGTGAACATTTTTGGCCCCCACTTTCAACTTGGTGGCTGTCTTTTCCTTGTGAATTTTTGAGAAGCTTTTATATGTTAGTCGTATTTTATTGTGCTGTTTATCTTTTTTTAAATTGTTGTTGAATTTAACATGTAATTTTTCTTAGTGTCTGAATTGGTCATATGACTTTTCTCCTTACAGTCAGTAGTAGAATAACTTACTTAGTGATTCTTCTATGATTTTACCATTCTTAGATTTGTGAAATAAAACCCATTTTTATACTGTATTATTTTAATGGTCTAATGGACTCTGTTTGCTAATATTTTATATCTGATTTTTGAACTAATATGCCAAATAAAGTTAGACAGTGATTTTTGTTTGTTTTTGGTTTTGCTTAGTCTGTACCAGATTTAGGCATAATTTTATGTTTACTTCCATAAAAGACCTTGGGAATTTTCTTTCTTGCTACATCCCCTAGAATATTTAAGCACTATTGGACCACCTGATTTTCTAAAAGATTTAATAAAATTTCCCCAGGCCTACAACTGCTTTTTATTAAAAGCTCTTTTAGATAGCTTTTCATATATTTTTTCAATGGACATTGGTCTATTTTTATTTTTCATTTCTTTCTTTGTATTTTCTTCTTCCTTTTTTTGTGGGTAGGTTTTCTACGGGGCTATCTTACTGTGTTTCTCCTTCTCCTAAAGATACAGCTTGTGGGCTCTGGGTTTTTAGTGTTCTAACTTACTGATTTTTGCTTTTACTTTTATTATCTCTTTACTTTTTAGCTTGTTTTACTCCTCACTTTTTTAGTCAGATACCTAATTCATCTGCTTTTATTCTCTTCTATTGACCTAAGCTTTAGAGTTTATGACTTTTTCCCCTGAATCCTATTTAGCTGTATTTATAGGTTCTGATATATAGTATCTTCACTACTATTTTTTGAAAATTATTCGTTTCTGACTTGTGTTTGCTCTTTAGCTTAGACTATGTCTCAGAGTGATTTCAATTTATTTTTAGTTTTCAGGTGGCAAGGGATTTTTATTTTCTGATTTTGTTATTTACTTCTATTTTTATTACATTGTGATCAGAGAATATCGTCTCTGCTGTTTCTGGTTTTGGGGAATTTACTGGGGTCCCTGTGTGGCCTACAAAGTGATTGATTCTTGTATTAATATTTCATGGGCCTTTGAAAAGAAAATAAATGATCTGTTGTCAAAGTATGTAATCTCTGTGACTCAGTCCAGTCTGTCTTAGTAATTATGTTATCTGGGGCTGCTAGAGTCTAAATTTGTGTCCACTGGTCTGTCATGGGAAGAGTGCTGAATTGTGTCCTATTCTTGGTGTTACTGCTTGTTCCTCCTTGCATCTCCTGTCATTTCTGTCATGCAATTGTTGCTATGTCATCTGATGCAGGTATTCAGAACTGTTATATGATGGTTGTGAATTTCTCCCTTTAGCATTATAAATGTATTGTTTTAAGCTTTGATTCTGAATCCTACCTTCTCAGATAGTAAAAGCATGGCTCTGCTTCTTTTTGTTTACATCTGTCTGGTGTGCCTTTGAATATCTCTGGTTTTCTTTTCTTTTTAAAAATTTATTGGGAAAAAAAATTATTGGAGTACAATTCATTTACAATGTTGTATCAGTTTCAGGTATTGTTGTTGTTGTTGTTCAGGCACGCAGTTGTGTCTGACTTTTTGCAATCCCATGGACTTCGGCACACCAGGTCTTGCTGTCCCTCACCATCTCCTGAAGTTCGCCCAAGTTCATGTCCATTGCATCAGTGATGCCATCCAGGCATCTCATCCTGTGAAGCCCTCTTCTGCTTCTGCCCTCGATCTTTCCCAGCCTCAGGGGCTTTTCCAGTGAGTCAGCTATTCACATTATGTGAACAAAATACTGGAGTTTCAGCATCAGTCCTTCCACTGAAAATTCAGAGTTGATTTCCCTTACAATTGACTGGTTTGATCTCCTTGCTGTCCAAGGGAATTTCATGAGTTTTCTCCAGCACCACAGTTTGAAGGCAAAAATTCATTGATGTTCTGCCTTCTTCACGGTCCAGCTCTCACAATTGTATGTGACCACTGGGAAGACTATCGCCATGGCTTTACAGACCTTTGTCAGCAGAGTGATGTCTCTGCTTTTCAACATACTGTTTAGGTTTGTCATCGCTTTCTTGCCAAAAAGCAATTGTCTTCTGATTTCATGGCTCCAGTCACCATCTGAAGGGATCTTAGAGCCCAAGAAGAGGAAATCTGTTACTACTTCCACTTTTTCTTCTTCTATTTGCCATGAAGTAATGGGGCCAGATACCATGATCTTAGTTTTTTTAATTTTTAGTTTTAAGCCAGCTCTTTCATTCTCCTCCTTCACCCTCATCAAGAGGCTCTTTAGTTTCTCTTCACTTTCTGTCATTAGAGTGGTATCATCTGCATATCTGAGGTTGTTGATGTTTCTCCTGCCTATCTTAATTCCAGCTTTTAACTTATCCACCTCAGCATTTCTCATGATGTGCTCAGCATATAGGTTAAACAAACACAGTGACAGCAGACAGCCCTGTTATACTCTTTTCTCAATCTTGAACCAATCAGTTGCTCCATACAGGGTTCTAACTGTTGCTTCTTGACCCACATGCAGGTTTCCCAGGAGACAGTTAAAATGGTCTGATATTCCCATCTCTTTAAGAGCTTTCTACAGTTTAGTATGATCCACAAAGGTTTTAGCGTAGTCGATGAAACAGAAGTAGACATTTTTCTGGAATTTCCTTGCTTTCTCTATGATCCAGCAAGTGTTGGCAATTTGATCTCTGATTCCTCTTCATTTTCTAAACCTAGCTTGGACATCTGAAAGTTCTTGGTTCACATAATGCTGAAGTCTAGCATGCAAGATTTTATGCATGACCTTACTAGCATGGGCTGGCTTCCCTGGTGATTCAGTGGAAAAGAATTTGCCTGCAATGCAGGAGATGTGGGTTCAATCCCTGGGTCAGGATGATCCCCTGGAGAATCTCTCAGAACTGCAAGTATATCCACAATCAAAGTAATCATGACCTCAATGAAGAACTATTGAAGCAGTTGTCAAATCTTTCCTGTTTGCCATGTCCTTTTTTGGAACTCCTGTTCTCTGAAGAATGAACAGAGATGATTAAGACACAGTTCCTGCCCTCAAGTTGCTGGGAGCCTATGAGGGAAAAGATGCCATGGGCACAGATAAAACTAATTAGCAGTGTGGATGGAGGCTTGTGAAGGCATGGCATTGAACTTCATCTTGGACACTGGTCTTCTCCTGCCTATGGATTTGGACTTGGACTTGGACTGGAATTTATACCATCAAGTCTACTGGTTCCCAAGTCTTCCAACTCAGACTAGAACTACCACTATTGGCTCTCCTGGGTCCCCAGGTTGGCAACTATAGCTCATGGGACTTTCTCAGCCTCCATAATCATGTTGCTTCAGAGTGGACCTGAAAACCATTGTTGAAAAATAGCTTTTTCAAGACGGAGGAGTGGAAGGATGTATGCTCATCTTCTCCTGGGAGAACTCCAAAATTGTAACTTTCTGCTGAACAGCCATCAACAGGAGAATGCTGGATCCCACCAAAAAAAGATACCCCATGTTCAAGAGCAAAGGAGAAGCCCCAACAAGAAGGAAGGGGGGCAAAATCACATTTAGAATCAAACCCCATATCCACCAGAGATGTTCAGAGGGCTCAAATAAAACCTTGTGCACACCAGAGGCCCAACAGGGACTGAGCCAGACCTACATTTGAGTGTTTGAGTGTCTCCTGCAGAGGCACAGGTCAGCAGTGGCCTGCCATGTGAACAGGGGCTCTGGCTGCAGCAGACCTGGGTCAAGCAGTGTTATCCAACATACAGTCACTGAGCAGATGGCCCACAAGCTCCAGAACAATTACACCAAAGAAATTATTGACTGTTAAGAAAGTTCTAGGGCCCACAACAGATTTCTCAACCTGGGGATCCCCCAGGGAATTTGACATTGGAGGCCAGTGGAATTTGATAACAGAATTTCCATAATACCGGGGAAACAGACTCTTGGAGGGCACAAACAAAACTTGTGTGCACCAGGAGCCAGGAAAAAAGGAGCAGTGTCCCCACAAGAGACTGAGTCAGACTTGCCTGTGAGTGTCCAGGAATCTCTGGTGGAGGCATGCATTGACAGTTTGGCTTCACGCCAAACAACAGGCAAGTAACACAACCTCCCCCATCAACAGAAAATTGGATTAAAGATTTACTGAACATGGCCCTGCCCATCAGAGCAAGACCCAGTTTCCTCCACAGTCAGGCTCTCCCATCAGGAAGCTTCCATAAGCCTCTTATCCTTATTCATCAGAAGGCAGACAGAATGAAAACCACAGTCACAGAAAACTAACCAATCTGATCACGTGGACCACAGCCTTGTCTAATTCAATGAAACTATGAGCCATGTCACGTAGGGCCACCCAAGACGGACGGGTCATAATGGAGAGTTCTGATAAATTGTGGTTCACTGGAGAAAGGAATGGCAAACCATTTCAGTATTCTTGCCTTGAGAACCCCATGAACAGTATGAAAAGGCAAAAAGATAGGACACTGAAAGATGAATTCCTCAGGTCAGTAGGTGCCCAATATGCTACTGGAGATCAGTGGAGAAATAACCCCAGAAAGAATGAAGAGATGGAGCCAAAGCAAAAACAACACCCAGTTGTGGATGTGACTGGTGATAGAAGCAAGGTCCAATGCTGTAAAGAGCAATATTGTATAGGGACCTGGAATGCTAAGTCCATGAATCAAGGCAAATTGGAAGTGGTCAAAGAGGAAATGGCAAGAGTAAACATCGACATTTTAGGAATCAGCAAACTAAAACAGACTGGAATTGGTGAATTTAATGCCATACTTGGGTGCAATCTCAGAAATGACAGAATGATCTCTATTAGTTTCCAAGGCAAACCACTCAGTATCACAGTAATCCAAGTCTATGTCCCAACCAGTAATGCCAAAAAGCTAAAGTTGAACAGTCTGTGATGACCTACTAGACCTTCTAGAACTAACACCAAAAGAAGATGTCCTTTTCATCATAGGGCACTGGAATGCTGAAATAGGAAGTCAAGAGATACCTGGACTAACAGGCAAGTTTGGCCTTGGAGTAAAAAATGAAGCAGGGCAAAGGCTAACAGAGTTTTGTCAAGAGAATACACTGGTCATAGCAAACATACTCTTCTTCAACACAAGAGATGACTATACACATGGACATCACCAGATGATCAATATACTGAAATCAGCTTGATTATATTCTTTGCAGGTGAAGATAGAGAAGCTCTATACAGTCAGAAAAAAACAAGACCAGAAAGTAGGGAAAACCACTAGACCATTTAAGTATGACCTAAATCAAATCCCTTGCAGTCATACAGTGGAAATGACAAATGGATTCAAGGTATTAGATCTGATAGACAGAGTGCCTGAAGAACTATGGACAGAGGTTCATGACATTGTAGAGGAGGCAGTGATCAAGACCATCCCCAAGAAAAAGAAATGCAAAGAGGCAAAATGGTTGTCTAAGGAGGCCTTATAAATAGCTGACAAAAGAAGAGAAGCTAAAGGCAAAGGAGAAAAGGAAAGTTATACCCATCTGAATGCAGAGTTACGAAGAATAGCAAAGAAAGATAAGAAAGCCTTATTAAGTAAACAATGCACAGGAGTGGAGGAAAATGATACGATGGGAAAGACTAGAGATCTCTTCAAGAAAACTAGAGATACCAAGGGAACATTTTATGCAAAGATGGACACAATAAAGGACAGAAATGGTATGGACCTAACAGAGACAGAAGATATTAAGAAAAGGTGACAAGAATACACAGAACTATACAAAAAAGATCTTAATGACCCAGATAACCATGATGGTGTGATCACTCACCTAGAGCCAGACATCCTGGAATGTGAAGTCAAGTGGGCCTTAGGAAGCATCATTACGAACAAAGCTAGTGGAGGTGATGGAATTCCAGTTGAGCTATTTCAAATCCTAAAATATGATGCTGTGAAAGTGCTGCACTCAATATGCCAGCAAATTTGGAAAACTCAGCAGTGGCCACAAGACTGGAAAAGGTCAGTTTTCATTCCAATCCCAAAGAAAGGCAATGCCAAAGAATGTTCAAACTACCACACAATTGCACTCATCTCACACTCAAGCAAAGTAATGTTCAAAATTCTCTAAGTGAGGCTTCAACAGTACGTGAGCCGAGAACTTCCAAGTATTCAAGCTGGATTTAGAAAAGGCAGAGGAACCAAGAGATCAAATTGCCAACATCCACTGGATCATCAAAAAAGCAAGAGAGTTCCAGAAAAACATTTACTTCTGCTTTATTGACTATACCAAGGCCTTTGACTGTGTGGATCATAACAAACTGTGGAAATTTCTTTAAGAGATGGGTATATTGGATCACCTTACCCACCTCCTGAGAAATCTGTATGCAAATCAAGAAGCAATAGTTAGAACCAGACATGGAACAACAGACTGGTTCCAAATTGGAAAAGGAGTACGTCAAGGCTTATGCAGAGTACATCATGCAAAATACTAGGCTGTATGTTACACAAGCTGGAATCAAGATTGCCAGGAGAAATATCAATAACCTCAGATACACAGATGACACCACCCTTATGGCAGAAAGCAAAGAAGAACTAAAGGGCCTCTTGATGAAAGTGAAAGAGGAGAGAGGAAAACCTGATTTAAAACTCAATATTCAAAAAACTAAAATCATGGCATCTGGTCCCATCACTTCATGGCAAATAGATGGGGGAATCAATGGAAACCATGACAGACTTTATTTTCCTGGGCTCCAAAATCACTGCAGATGGTGACTGCAGCCATGAAATTAAAAGACACTTGCTCCTTGGGAAAAAAGTTATGACAAGCCTAGGCAGCATTTAAAAAAGCAGAGACATTACTTTGCTGACAAAGGTCCATCTAATCAAAACTATGGTTTCTCCAGTAGTCATGTATGGATGTGAGAGTTAGACCATAAAGAAAGCTGAACACTGAAGAACTGATGCTTTTATACTGTGGTGTTGAAGAAGACTCTTGAGAGTCCCTTGGACTGCAAGGAGATCCAACCAGTCCTTCATAAAGGAAATCAGTCCTGATTATTCATTGGAAGGACTGATGCTGAAGCTGAAGCTCCAATACTTTGGCCATGTGATGTGAAGAACTGACTCACTGGAAAAGACTCTGATGCTGGGAAAGACTGAAGGCAGGAGGATAAGGGGACTAGAGAGGATGAGATGGTTGGATGGCATCACCGACTTGACGGACATGAGTTTGAGCAAGCTCTGGGAGTTGGTGAGGGATAGGGAAGCCTGGTGTGCTGCAGTGCATGGGGCCACAGAGAGTTGGACATGACTAAGTGACTGAACTGAAATTGCTAGCATGGGAGATGAGTGCAATTGTCCAATGGTTAGCGTATTCTTTAGCACTACCCTTCTTGGGAATTGGGATGAAGATTGACCTTTTCCAGTCCTGTGGCCACTGCTGGGTCTTCCACATTTTCTTACATATTAAATGCAACACCTTGATGGCATCATCTTTTAAGGTTTTGAATCGTTCTACAGGACTTCCATCACACCCACTAGCTTTATAAACAGCAGTACTTCCTAAGGCCCACTTGACTTTGCACTCCAGAATGTCTGGCTTTGGGTGACAGATAACACCTTTGTCGTAATCTGGTTCATTAAGATCTTTTTTGTACAGTCCTTCTATGTATTCTATCTCTCTTGATCTCTTTGGCATTAAGAAGGTCTCTACCGTTTCTTTCCTTTATTGTGCCATCTTTGGGTGAAATGTTCCCTTGATGTTTTCAGTTCTTCCTGAAGAGATCTCTAGTCTTTTCCTTTCTGTTTTTTTCTTCTAGTTTTATGCAATATTCATTGAAGAAAGCCTTCTTGTCTCTCTGTGCTATTCTTTGGAACTCTGCACTTAGTTGGAGGTATCTTTCCTTTTCTCCCTTGCATTTCACTTCTCTTCTTTCTTCAGCTATTTGTAAAGCCTCCTCAGATAACCACTTTGCCTTCTTTCCTTTGGGATGGTTTTTTTCATGGCCTTCTGTACAATATTACAGACCTACGTCCATCGTTCTTCAAGCACACTGTTCGCTAGATCTAATCCCTTGAATCTATTCATTGCCTCTACTGCATATTCATAGGGGGTTTGAGTTAAGACATACCTGGCTGGCCTAGTGGTTTTCGTGCTTTCTTTAGTTTAAACCTGAATTTTGCTATGAGAAACTGATGATCTGAGCCACAGTCAGCTCCAGATCTTGTTTTTGCTGACTGTATACAGCTTCTCCATCTTTGGCTACAAAGAATGCAATCAGTTTGATTTCAGTATAGACCATTTGGTGATGTCCATGTGTAAAGTTGTCTCTCGTGTTGTTGAAAAAGAGTGTTTGCTATGACCAGTGCATTCTCTTGGCAGAATTCAATTAGCCTTTGTCATGCTTCATTTTGTTCTCCAAGGCCAAACTCACCTGTTACTCCAGGTATCTCTTGACTTCCTACTTTTGCCTTCCAATCCCCAATGATGAATAAAGCATCGTTTTTTGGTGTTAGTTCCAGGAGATGTTAGTTTCAGGTGTACAGCAAAGTAAATCAGTTATACATATACAGGTATCCACTCTTTTTTAGATTCTTTTTCTGTGTAGGTCATTATAGAGTATTGAGTAGAGTTCCCTGTGCTATACAGTAGGTCCTTATTAGTTATTAATTTTATATATAGTAGTGTGGATGTGTCAATCCCAATCTCCCAATTTATCCCTTCCCTGTTAACCCCCAGTAACCATAAGTTTATTTTCTACACCTGTGGCTTTATTCCTGTTCAGACAAGGTCATTTGTAGCCTTTTTCATTTCATGTGTGTGTGTGTGTGTGTGTATGTGTGTGTGTGTATGTGTGTGTGTGTTAGTCTCTCAGTCATGTCCAACTCTTTGTGACCCCATGGACTGTAGCCCGCCAGGTTCCTCTGTGCATGGGATTGTCCAGGAAAGAATACCAGAGTGCACTGATATTTCCTTCTCCAGGGGATCTGCCTGACTATGGGATCAAACCCAGGTCTACCTGCATTGCAGGTAGATCCTTTACTGTCTGAGCCACCAGGGAGGCCCACTTATATATTTGACATATAAGCTATATTATATGGCTTTTTTTTTCCACTATAGATTCTCATTAGTTATCTATTTTATGCATAGCAGTGTATATATGTCAATCCCAATCTCCTAGTTTGTCTGAAGCTCCCTTCCCCACTTGGTAACCATAAGTTTATTCTTTACATCTGTAACTCTATTTCTGCTTTGCAAATAAGTTCATCTGTACCTTTTCCCTAGATTCTGCATCTAAATGATATATTTGTTTTACTCTTTCTGACTTCTCTGTGTAGGACAACCTCTAGATTCATCCTCATCTCTGCAAATGGCACTATTTGTTCTTTTTTATGGTTGAGTAATATTCCATTGTATTTATACACCACGTCTTCTTTATCCATTTCTCTTTTGATGGGCATTTAGGTTGCTTCCATGGCTCAACTATTGTAGTGACTTGGTCTTACCTGTTTCATGGAGACCTGTCTCCATCAACAGAGGTATGGATAAAGATGTGGGGCATATATAAAATTGAATATTACACAGACATAGAAAGGAACATGTAGTGCCATTTGCAGAGATAAGGATGAACCTAGAGATTGTCATACAAGTGAACTGGGTTGGCTTTGCTTTGTGGACCAACCTGAAAGTATTTCCGGTAGATCATCTGAGCTCGTTTACACTTACATGACACATATTTCGTCTTTGTTCTGACACATCATTTTACAATATATTTTTGTTTGGTTCTTAAAGACCTCTGCTATGTGGTCTATTTTGGCTCTCCCAATATTTGAGGGTCTGTATGCCAGCAAATTTGGAAAACTCAGCAGTGGCCACAGGACTAGAAAAGGTCAGTTTTCATTCCAATCCCAAAGAAAGGCAATGCCAAAGAATGCTCAAACTACCACACAATTGCACTCATCTCACACGCTAGTGAAGTAATGCTCAAAATTCTCCAAGCCAGGCTTCAGCAACATGTGAACCATGAACTTCCTGATGTTCAAGCTGGTTTTAGAAAAGGCAGAAGAACCAGAGATCAAATTGCCAACATCTGCTGGATCATGGAAAAAGCAAGAGAGTTCCCGAAAAGCATCTATTTCTGCTTTATTGACTATGCCAAAGCCTTTGACTGTGTGGATCACAATCAACTGTGGAAAATTCTGAAAGAGATGGGAATACCAGACCACCTGATCTGCCTCTTGAGAAATTTGTATGCAGGTCAGGAAGCAACAGTTAGAACTGGACATGGAACAACAGACTGGTTCCAAATAGGAAAAGGAGTTTGTCAAGGCTGTATATTGTCACCCTGTTTATTTAACTTATATGCAGAGTACATCATGAGAAACGCTGGGCTGGAAGAAACACAAGCTGGAATCAAGATTGCCGGGAGAAATATCAATAACCTCAGATATGCAGATGACACCACCCTTATGGCAGAAAGTGAAGAGGAACTCAAAAGCCTCTTGATGAAAGTGAAAGAGGAGAGTGAAAAAGTTGGCTTAAAGCTCAACATTCAGAAAACAAAGATCATGGCATCCAGTCCCATCACTTCATGGGAAATAGATGGGGAAACAGTGGAAACAGTGTCAGACTTTATTTTGGGGGGCTCCAAAATCACTGCAGATGGTGACTGCAGCCATGAAATTAAAAGACGCTTCCTCCTTGGAAGGAAAGTTATGACCAATGTAGATCGCATATTCAAAAGCAGAGACATTACTTTGCCAACAAAGGTTCGTCTAGTCAAGGCTACGGTTTTTCCTGTGGTCATGTATGGATGTGAGAGTTGGACTGTGAAGAGGGCTGAGCACTGAAGAATTGATGCTTTTGAAGTGTGGTGCTGGAGAAGACTCTTGAGAGTCCCTTGGACTGCAAGGAGATCCAACCAGTCCATTCTGAAGGAGATCAGCCCTGGGATTTCTTTGGAGGGAATGATGCTAAAGCTGAAACTCCAGTACTTTGGCCGCCTCATGCGAAGAGTTGACTCATTGGCAAAGACTCTGATGCTGGGAGGGATTGGGGGCAGGAGGAGAAGGGGACAACAGAGGATGAGATGGCTGGATGGCATCACTGACTCGATGGACGTGAGTTTGAGTAAGCTCCGGGAGTTGGTGATGGACAGGGAGGCCTGGCGTGCTGCGATTCATGGGGTGACAAAGAGTCGGACACGACTGAGTGACTGATCTGATCTGATCTGATTTTCCTCTAGTCATAACTCCTGTAATTATAATTTTCTATGACATTTAGAGTTCTTATTTCTTCAGACATTATTTTCTTCATTCTCTAACATGAATAATAATACATTTAGCAGATTTCCTTTTCTTTTCCTTCTCTTTCTTTCTTTTGTACCACCCAATTTTAGTTTCTAGTATTATGTTTGTATAGGGGCTTCCCAGGTAGCGCTAGTGATAAAGAGCCTGCCTGCCAACACAGGAGATGTAAAGTGATGTGGGTTTGATCTCCGCTTGGGAAGATCCCCTGCAAGAGGCCAGGGCAATCCACTCCAGTATTTTTGCCTGGAGAATCCCTTGGACAGAAGAGCCTGGCAGGCTACAGTTCAGTTCAGTTCAGTTCAGTCGCTCAGTCGTGTCCGACCCTTTGCGACCCCATGAATCGCAGCACGCCAGGCCTCCCTGTCCATCACCAACTCCCAGAGTTCACTCAGACTCACGTCCATCGAGTCAGTGATGCCATCCAGCCATCTCATCCTCTGTCGTCCCCTTCTCATCCTGCCCCCAATCCCTCCCAGCATCAGAGTCTTTGCCAATGAGTCAACTCTTCGCATGAGGCGGCCAAAGTACTGGAGTTTCAGCTTTAGCATCATTCCCTCCAAAGAAATCCCAGGGCTGATCTCCTTCAGAATGGACTGGTTGGATCTCCTTGAAGTCCAAGGGACTCTCAAGAGTTCTCCAACACCACAGTTCAAAAGCATCAATTCTTCGGCGCTCAGCTTTCTTCACAGTCCAACTCTCACATCCATACATGACTACTGGAAAAACCGTAGCCTTGACTAGACGAACCTTTGTTGGCAAAGTAATGTCTCTGCTTTTGAATATGCTATCTAGGTTGGTCATAACTTTCCTTCCAAGGAGGAAGCGTCTTTTAATTTCATGGCTGCAGTCACCATCTGCAGTGATTTTGGAGCCCAAAAAAATAAAGTCTGAGACTGTTTCCACTGTTTCCCCATCTATTTTCCATGAAGTGATGGGACTGGATGCCATGATCTTTGTTTTCTGAATGTTGAGCTTTAAGCCAGCTTTTTCACTCTCCTCTTTCACCTTCATCAAGAGGCTTTTGAGTTCCTCTTCACTTTCTGCCATAAGGGTGGTGTCATCTGCGTATCTGAGGTTATTGATATTTAAATTGATAGATTTAAGGAACTAGATCTGATAGAGTGCCTGATGAACTATGGACTGAGGTTCATGACATTGTACAGGAGACTGGGATCAAGACCATCCCCATGGAAAAGAAATGCAAAAAAGCAAAATGGCTGTCTGGGTAGGCCTTACAATTATCTGTGAAAAGAAGAGAAGCGAAAAGCAAAGGAGAAAAGGAGAGCTATAAGCATCTGAATGCAGAGTTCCAAAGAATAGCAAGGAGAGATAAAGCCTTCCTCAGTGATCAATGCAAAGAAATAGAGGAAAACAACAGAATGGGAAAGACTAGAGATCTCTTCAAGAAAATTAGAGATACCAAGGGAACATTTCATGCAAAGATGGGCTCGATAAAGGACAGAAATGGTATTGACCTAACAGAAGCAGAAGATATTAAGAAGAGATGGCAAGAATACACAGAAGAACTGTACAAAAAAGATCTTCATGACCCAGATAATCACAATGATGTGATCACTGACCTAGAGCCAGATATCCTGGAATGTGAAGTCAAGTGGGCCTTAGAAAGCATCACTACGAACAAAGCTAGTGGAGGTGATGGAATTCCAGTTGAGCTATTCCAAATCCTGAAAGATGATGCTGTGAAAGTGCTTCACTCAATATGCCAGCACATTTGGAAAACTCAGCAGTGGCCACAGGACTGGAAAAGGTCAGTTTTTATTCCAATCCCAAAGAAAGGCAATGCCAAAGAATGCTGAAACTACCACACAATTGCACTCATCTCACACGCTAGTAAAGTAATGCTCAAAATTCTCCAAGCCAGGCTTCAGCAGTACGTGAACCATGAATTTCCAGTTGTTCAAGCTGGTTTTAGAAAAGGCAGAGGAACCAGAGACCCAATTGCCAACATCTGTTGGATCATCGAAAAAGCAAGAGAGTTCCAGAAAAACATCTATTTCTGCTTTATTGACTATGCCAAAGCATTTGACTGTGTGGATCACAATAAACTGTGGAAAATTCTTCAAGAGATGGGAATACCAGACCACCTGACCTGCCTCTTGAGAAATTTGTATGCAGGTCAGGAAGCAACAGTTAGAACTGGACATGGAACAACAGACTTGTTCCAAATAGGAAAAGGAGTACGTCAAGGCTGTATATTATCACCCTGTTTATTTAACTTATATGCAGAGTACATCATGAGGCTACAGTTCATAGCATTGCAAAGAGTCAGACATGACTGAAGCAACTTAACACACACACATTATATTAGTATAGTCCTCAGTGCTCATACATATGCATATGATTTTAATCACTAGATTTTTTTGTGCTTGAATGACACCCTTTAACTCCAAGCCAGCATGGATAAGACAATTGTTCCTTCTTTGTGAGCTTTCTTTAGAGATGTTATTGCTTCCCATTTTTAAAAAGTTATGACAAAATATTTGGTCATAATTTTTACCTGCCCTATGAAAACAGGGCTACTAGAGAAGTTTTTTTTTCTTTTAAAATATGAAAGCACTATATTCCTTCATATTTTCTCAGCTTCTAAGTGTTGCTACCTAGTTCCAATTTTCCCTTTAGTATTTTTATATAGAAGTCATGGCTGCTCCTTGGTAGTACTTATAATTGGATGTGGTTGATTTTCCTCCATTAGCCAGAGGATGAGTTCGAGGGTAGGGGTAACAGATGGCTATGAAGAGGGCCTTCCAGGTGGCACTAATGGTAAAGAACCCGCCTGCCAATGCAGGAGACATAAGAGACACCATTTCAATCCCTGGATTGGGAAGGTCCCCTGGAGAAGGAAATGGCAACCCATGCCAGTATTCCTGCTTGGAGAATCCCAGGGACTGAGGAGCCTGGTGGGCTACAGTCCATAGGGTCACGAAGAGTCAGACATGCCTGAAGCAACTGAGCACAAAGGTAGAAGCCAGAATTCAAGTTCTCAGCCTTTCTTGCTGCTACGGCATCGAGCCACTCACTCAAAATGGAAGTTCTGAAGGAGGGCATGTGAAAAAGTAGTGCATGGGATCTAGCCACGAAGAGGGTTAAGGGGCAGGAGAGGACAGGGTCACCCTTCAGATTTCACAAGACAAAAGTTTCCCCTTCTCTGTAGCCTCGAACACATATTGCTTCCTGCAACAATGGCTGACTCTGCCTCTCTGTCCCCACCAGGCTAAGGGGTTTCCTAGCAGAAGCCCCCTTGCTCTATTTTAGTACCCACTGTTGAAAACAAGGATAGTTTTGCACTTCAGGCTGAATCTTTTTCCTTTAGTAAATGTCTCCTACTTGGTCTTTCCTGAGATCTACTATCACTGAACTCCTCCAGTTACTCATGGAGTTTTTTTTTTAAATTAATTAATTTATTTTAATTGGAGGCTAATTACTTTACAATATTGTAGTGGGTTTTGCCATACATTGACATGAATCAGCCATGGGTGTACATGTGCTCCCCATCCTGAATCTCATTGAGTTTTATTTCAGCTTTATCTTCCTGGTTTCTGCCCAATCACAACTGCTTTTGAAAGCCTTACATGTGTTTTGGGGGCTTGCATTACATTTGTCTTGGAATTTCCCTGAAAACGTACAAGCATTTTCTGTTTTTGTTCTCCATATTACTTCGTGTATTTTTAGGAGGAGGAAGAAAATTCTGACTTGGGAGGTGAAGTTCCAACCTGAAGTCCAGTGAACATGTGGACTGTGTTATTGAATCCATGTGGATGGAGAGTGAAGGGAAGAGATAGTGATGACCCACGTTCTTTGTGCAAGTTTAAGAAATAGACGGCGGGTTTGATTTATCATGCTGTGTTCCGAGGGCCTGTGGGACACCCAGATGGAGATATTGAGTAGTTAGTCTTCTGTACAAATTTGGAGCTCAGGGAAAGAGGTAGAAATGAGAGGTAAAAATCATTATCACTTTATTGCTTCTTCTGGCATTTACTGAGCGCTTGCTATGTTTCAGGGAGTATATAAATACTGCCTCATGTAGCCATTACAAGGAAACAAACTCAGAGAAGTGAAGTCACACGGCTAGCAGGTGGCAGAGCTGATGTTTGAACCCAGGTATCTCTGACACCAAAATCCACAAGCATGATTCCTCCGGAGCTTCTATAGAGGGTTCACCACGTTCCTTTGGTGCATGGCTTAAATTTGAAGATAAGGCAGTATATTCCTTCATATTTTCTCAGCATTTTAGTGTGAACTGACTCAGCAGGAGTAAGACACCCCTCACTGTCTCAGCTGATCTGACACAGACAGAATCTGAGAATGGAGTTTCTCTCACTGCTTTGGGTCCCTACCACTGTGGTTGATGACATGAGTCTGTGGCTTAATAGCCTGCACTGAGTTGTCCTGGATCCTGATTCAGGTGGCCTGATGTGTCCAGCCCTAAACCCTGTGCCTAAAATGGCTAACTTACCTGTGCGGTATTGCACTGACATGGATACTGGAATCAACACGCTTGCACCAAACACACACCAGTAACTTAGAAATGTGGATTTTGGATGACATTTTTTTTCTTCCTCTGTTTGTAAAAAAGAATATTGACTTCTTTGAGCTAGACCCAACAGGAAATGGTAAATGTTAAAAAGAGACCTGTCCAATTAAGACGGCATTTGTCTTTGAATCCCAGTGTCCCTCTGATGTCCCCAGTGATACCAGGTGGACTGGTTGGAAATGGATGTTATAGGAAAGGCAATGATACATTGATTTTTAGAAATCTTGTTCTTCTACAGGGCATGTGTGTCTGTGTACTTAGTCACAGAGTAAAGCTGTAAAAATATTTTTAGATTCATGTCACCTAGATACATGAGAAAGAGATCATTTTATCTTCTATTAATTATGCTTCTCAATATTTTATCTCTAAATGAAACAATATATGGCCACTGCAGTGTCTAATACGTGTCAGGCTTTGGGAGAAGAGAATCATGTTAGGTGATGGGATTCTATGAGTTAAGAAACAGGAAATGCTGACCATAGGGTCTGAAATATAGTAAATCCTATAAAAGTACATGCTATTTTTATCATTACCAACAAAATAATATTGCAGATAAAAATTCTGATATTTGGACAGACACAGTAAGTTGCTCAGGGTTACACAAGAGTTTAGAGGAAAATGGGATCCATATCAAGTTCCGATGACTCTAAAGCCAAGCATTAACTCTGTCCCTCCAAAAAATATTTCTATGAGACATTCAGTGGGACTTAATGTGATAAATTTCTGTGATTTATCACAGAAGTGAATTTCAAGTTTTTTCCTGGATAAAGAGCCAATAATATAGACAATCTCATTAAACAAAAAAAAGCAGGAAGTGAGCATAAGAGCACTAATAAAGATGTAATTTACAGATCATTTTTATTAGGCCCTCCTAGGCCATAGATCTGTAGATCTCACACGGCCATGTCTATCTGTGCAGTAAATCCATATCCACAGATGTCACATGTTGCGCAATGATTGTTATTGACCAGACTTAGTTTAATTCAGAGAAGGGAGAATGCCAAGGGTTCTTGGAGATATATTTTATCCAGTAACTTATTTTCACTTTGATTTCGTGCCAGTTGGAACCTGCTGTCTACTTTATTCTTTCTAGATCATTCTGGTCATTCTCAACTAGAGTGAGATGCATGTTTTCTTGTTGTGATCTTTCCACTTTGTTACACATACACACACACATACATAAATGCGCGCACACACACATTTTCAATTCTCTAAAAAAAAAAAAAAATTCCCTATTTGTGAATTGCAAGAAATGGAAAGGTTACACCTATGTTTTCAGCTACCAAAGTGCTGTCACCATGACAGTTTTCTTGTTTCACATTTTGGTTTGAAGCACACAGATGCCCACTGTCAAGTTAGAATTAACATCTCACCTCACTATTCCTCTTTGGTGACTTTGGACAAGCACATGACAATGGCTATCTATGGTGATGTTACATTTAAGGGTTATTACCTATAGACTCTTTATATATTCAGGTGCAAATTACTTCCAATCTCCATTTATTACATCCTTAAGCTAGGGGATGAATTCTCTGCATGGAGATCAGAGCAGCATCTGCTTCCATTAATGAATATGCCACAGTTACAAGCAGGAGTAGCTGGGATGAAGATTCTTCAGCTGAAGTTAAACAGAGTCAGTTAATCCATATTTTTAGTTCCCACCAGGTCAGAAGTCTCATAGTTGCTGTGGGTTAGGCATTCAAGAGGAGTTTAGGTAGGCAGTTCTGACTCAGAATCCCTTATGTGTTTGCATTGAATATGTCTGTTGGTTCTGTAGTCATCTGAAAGCTTGATTGGATCAGGAGGATATGTTTCTAAGATGGCTCTTTCACATGGCAGACAGACTGTTGGTGGGAGGGAAGCCTCAGTTCTGCTCCACATGGGCTTCCTTACAGCATGGCATGAAGTCTGATCAGGAAAGTGGAAGATTTAAGACAGTATAAGGAGTAATTGCAGATGGTGACTGCAGCCATGAAATTAAAAGACACTTGCTCCTTGGAAGAAAAGTTATGACCAACCTAGACAGCATATTAAAAAGCAAAGACATTACTTTGCCAACAAAGGTCCATCTAGTCAAAGCTGTGGTTTTTCCAATAGTCATGTACGGATGTGAGAGTTGGACTATAAAGAAAGCTGAGCACCGAAGAATTGATGCTTTTGAACTGTGGTGTTGGAGAAGACTCTTGAGAGTCCCTTGGACTGCAAGGAGATCCAACCAGTCCATCTTAAAGGAGATCAGTCCTGGGTGTTCATTGGAAGGAC
The DNA here is from genome assembly GCF_029407905.1 of Bubalus kerabau. Lineage (NCBI taxonomy): Eukaryota > Metazoa > Chordata > Mammalia > Artiodactyla > Bovidae > Bubalus > Bubalus kerabau. Next base: position 45,371,217 of record NC_073640.1, on the reverse strand, counting down.
TGATGCTGAAGCTGACACTCCAATACTTTGGCCACCTGATGTGAAGAGCTGACTCATTTGAAAAGGCCCTGATGCTGGGAAAGATTGAGGGCAGGAGGAGAAGGGGGCGACAGAGGATGAGATGGTTGGATGCCATCACCGACTCAATAGACATGAATTTGAGTAAATTCCAGGAGTTGGTGATGGACAAGGAGGCCTGGCATGCTTCAGTCCATGGGTTGCAAAGAGTCAGACACAACTGAGTGACTGAACTGATTGCTGGCATAAGGGGCAGACCTGTGGAATTTCCTGAAATTTAGGAAAAATAAAATGTATTTTCCCACCATTCAACTAAAAATTTGAAAGCAAGGTCTTATTTTATCAAGGCAACAAGAACAATCTTATCCAAGTTGGGGGCTTTTCCAGAGTCCTCTGGAGTCCTGTATAGAGACAGGGTTGGGGTGGAGGTGTTGTGGGACCCCAGTGGCCATGCCTCCATCCAGTGCTGGGCCATGGTTGCTCAGTCCAGTGCAGGGCGCTTGTGGACGCTCTGATCATTTCTTTGGGGCTCAACACCAGGATGGCCAAGAATCAGCTTCTTCTTGGGAACCTATCAGCACCTAAGTGCTCTCTGTCATTTTCCGTCTCTTCCTTCTGAAACATGTATGTATTCTGCTAAGTCATCTCACATCCTTCCTCACCTATTGCTCATTCCTTGGGGCCATTTTTGTTCTCTTCTCCCGCTTAGACCTTTGAGGCTTATATTCATTAGAGAATTATCTTGGTCTATTTTCTGTTATCCATTTTTTCCCTGATGCAATGAGTCTCTGGTGACTGGAATGAGAGGGATGGCCAAGGGATAATAGAAAATACAGGAGGACAAAAACATTGGATACAGCTTCAAAAATGGTCAATTGGGTGGCCAGGGTCTGCAGGGAGGTTGGGATAGGAAATCATTTAATGGGTCTATAGGGTTTCTGTTTAGTAGTTTGAAAAGAGTTCTGGAGATTTGTTGGATAGTACATTTTACAATGATTAAGGTGGTAAGTTTTACATTATGTGTATTTTACCACTATTAAAAATAAAATAAAAAAGCAAAAAAAAAAGTAATTTACTTAGACGATAATGTCTTATTCTTAAAATTACTGAGTGATACATTCCCCAGCCAATAAATACAGTCCTATTGACCAAAAACTAAAGAAAGAAAACCCCAAACAGTTATAATTGGGAAATACAAC